>NC_048298.1:37481461-37559555 GCF_013100865.1 Trachemys scripta elegans | reverse complement strand
GCCCCAGCCCTGGGCTCTCCCCCAAAGAAAGAATTGGGTGGACTAAATAGACATTGCACCTCTCTATCTGAAGCCTAGCAAGTCAGGTATGTGGATCCCACTAGAATTTAAAATGAAAAGTAAGGGAGAGGAGGCTCTACTAGACTGGGCAGCTTTAGATACAGTACCAGGCACGTAGGAGGATTTACATTTCTGAGCCATGGAAGCAGAAATTGACTTTTCTTTTCCAGATTTAGCTAATATTCAAAAAGGGAATCCAGCACCTGCCTTCCAGATTTGAACACCCTCAAAATTCAGGAGTGCTCAAGCTCAATTTGGGCAGCTGTTACTTCATTTCTCCCAAATCAAATATACTGATCCACTGTAACTTGCTGTAGGAAAAAGTAGAATAAATTGAGCAAGAAATGCTTCCCAGTGGTTATTAGGACTGGAATTGCTATTTTCAACAGCCATTGCTTTTTTTTAATTATTATTATTTATTATTAAGTTTTAGTTTTATTTGTTTAAAAGGAAGACAGTGATATTACATTGGCAAATTCCCCGTAGAAACAAAGAATGGAACAAAAGAATAATAAAGGCACTTCAACTTTTCCTCTTTTATGTAGGACAGTCTTATAATATGCATCTAGATAGCCTTCAATCACACAAGCTGAAAATTGTTCCCCTTTACTGCAGTTCTGTAACCATATAGGAACCAATCCTGTCTGTGTTCTGTGCACATCCAAAATTCCTGCTGAATGACCCGCCCTGGGAGCAAGTTACCAGTGACCCAGGGCTGGGGCGGCAGGAGGGTGCAGTGGGGGCGGGAGAGGGCAGCCAAAATTTTTTTTGCTTGGGGCAACAAAAAACCTAGAGCCAGCCCTGAGCTGGGCAAAGAATGGATTTTTTTGTTTGCTGACAATTCCAAAACATTTTTTTTTAATTCCATTTTGGGTTGAACCAAAACCAATTTTTTTAACTTTTTCAGTGAATTGAAAAGTAGGAGGGGGATATTTCAGGTTAAGCAAAGTGTTTTTGGGTTTTTTTAGATTTTGACAATTTTAATTTTTTTTAAATGTTTTAATAAAATTAACAAAAATTCTGAAACAAAAGGTTATTTCAAAGTGAAAAATTGAAACATTCCACTTAAAAATGTCAAAACAAAATGGTTTTTGGAGGGGGGCGGGGTTAAGCTGTTTTTTCTTACTAGAACATTTTGGCAAAACAGTAAAAAAAAAGTGTGTAATATTTCTGTGTTGCTGTATCTGCATTTTTTGCCCACCCCTCAAAAAAAAGACGTGTGAAACATTTTGCCCAACCCTATGCATAACATATGTACTAACTATTTTTGTAATTCTTAGCTACCTTTACTAAATAAATACACCAGGATTTGCAATATATTGCAACTGTTTCTAGCGCTCAATGAAACCACAAATCTTAGTCTGGCAAATCAAAAAACCTGTATAAGTAATAATAAATGTTATGTAAATGATGCAGACCATAGAAAAGCATCGAAGTGTTGCATTTCTTTTCTTTGGTGTCTTGTGAAGACCTAGTTCAGAACACCGTAAAGGATGTCTGGATGCTTCATTTAAAAGTATATCTTGCTATCCTGTTTATGAAGATATTTATTTGCCTTGTGTCCAGTATTTAAATGAGAAAGTTTATGGGTGATGTAGTACAAAATAGGGATTAAGTGCCATTGAGCAAAGTGGAAATTATTGGTAAACATAGCAGATTTCTCTTTCGGCTTTGCATCCCATTTCTGTTTTAAATGCAGTTGACACCTCAGCTGATATGAAATATGGAAATTATGTTAAAGTGATGCAGTGAGAATAAAGCCATAATATTTACATTTTACATTCTGCATCCATGAATAACAGCCTAATATAACTTTCCTTTTTCATTAGTGCCAGGAGAGTGATGATACTATTTTATTGAATAGTGAAGTATTTAAAATGGTTGAATTATAGTCAGCATGTTACAAATACCGGGTCCTTTTGCAGCGTCAATGAGTGTTTGTACTATAAATCTCTGTCCATAAGGTATCCATGCAGTCTGGTAAGCATGGAAATTTTAGCAGTTATTTCATTAGTAGATCTACATATTCAAGCATGTATTATGTTTTTTAAATCTTCCCTGCCATAGATGGTCCATTCAGTTCTATTTTTCAACAAGCCAGTGGATGGGTACATTTTTGCCATAAATCTGTTAATTCACCTCATCCAAGAGGCTCACTTTTCTGGTTAGTAATTTCTCATTGCTGACTATGAGTCTGTTCACTGTTGGCCTCCTGCTTTAGCTGGTCTCTGCTGCTAGTCCTCTGATTTGGACCATTTTGTAGAAGTTGATCCAGGCTTGTACTTGTATTTTCAAGTGGTTGCCACCGGAAATGGCTAGCTGTATAGATAAATATCCAAGGGACTGCAATAATAGTTTAATGAATAAGTAAGTTTAATAATATATAACTTTATAATTCTGAATGTATCACCTATGGGCCTTGAACTCCTTAAAAGGCACTTCAGAAGAGGAAGAGGGAGGAAGGTTGGTTAAAGCAGTAGCCTGAGACTTGGGAGACTTAGGTTCAATTCCCTGCCCTATGACCTTGGACAAGTCTCTCTCTGCCTCTGTTCCCCATCTGTAGAATGGAGATACTAATACTTCCCTACCTCAGAGAGGTGCTGTTAGAATGAATACATTAAAGATTGTGCGGCACTCAGCTGCAACAAGAATGGGGGCCATATAAGTACCTAAGGTGGATAGCTTCATTATAACCCTGGAAAGGTTTGATGGCGATTCCTTGGACAGGGAGTTTTATTAGTAGAATGAAATATTTGACCAATATTTTAATAAAATTAATTAAAGAATTTACTGTTTCCTTCAGTACAGTTACAAAGCTCAGCAGCTCCATTTTTGTTAAAGTATCATAAATGGGAGAGAAGCATTCTGAAACGTAACTTGTATGCTATTTCTGTCCAAATTTTACATTGCAGCAAGAAAACATCTATGTGAAATGTTCACTTTTTCTATTGTCTCCAGTTGGAATGTCTCTTCATTCATTTTGTTCTTCCAATATAGATTCTGGATTTTGGGCTGGCAAGGCATACGGACAGTGAAATGACGGGCTACGTGGTTACTCGATGGTACAGAGCCCCGGAGGTCATACTTAATTGGATGCATTATACTCAAACAGGTAATGTGTATGTGTGGGTGCTAAGATCAACATCCTTGCTCTGAATAGTCTTAG
Source organism: Trachemys scripta elegans (assembly GCF_013100865.1). Classification (NCBI taxonomy): domain Eukaryota; kingdom Metazoa; phylum Chordata; order Testudines; family Emydidae; genus Trachemys; species Trachemys scripta. The sequence goes on along the minus strand of NC_048298.1, from coordinate 37,556,329 downwards.
CAGCTCCCACGTATGCATTGAATAAAGTAATATATAACCATATCTTTGTTCCTCAGAGAGAAATGAAAAATGATGGTGAGAATATGTGAAAATTAGGGGTGTCGATTAATTGCAGTTAACTCACACATTAACTAAAAAATGAATCATGATTAAAAAAATTAATTGTGAATACCAATTGAAATTTATTAAATATTATTAAATATTTTTCTATGTTTTCAAATATATTGATTTCTAGTACAACACAGAATACAAAGTGTATAGTGCTCACTTTATATTATTTTGATTACAAATATTTGCACTGTAAAAATGATAAAAGAAATTGTATTTTTCAATTTACCTCATACAAGTACTGTAGTGCAATCTCTTTATCATGAAAGTGCAACTTACAAATGTAGGGTTTTTTTGTTACATAACTGCACTCAAAAACAAAACCATGTAAAACTTTAGAACCTACAAGTCCACACTCAGTCCTACTTCCTGGTCAGCCAATTGCAAAGAAAAACAAGTTTCTTTACATTTACAGGAGATAATGCTGCCCACTTCTTAATTACAATGTCACCTGAAAGTGAGAACAGGCATTCTCATGACACTGTTGTAGCTGGCGTCACAAGATATTTATGTGCCATATATGCTAAAGATTCATATGCCTCTTCATGCTTTGGCCATCGTTCCAGAGGACATGCTTCCATGCTGATGACGCTTGTTCAAAAAATAATGCATTAATTAAATTCTGACTGAATTCCTTGAAGGGGAATTGTATGTCTCCTGCTCTGCATTCTGCTATATATTTATTTCATGTTATAGCAGTCTGGGATGATGACCCAGTACATGTTGTTAGTTTTAAAACGCTTTCACTGCAAATTTGTCAAAATGTAAACAAGATACCAATGTGAAATTTCTAAAGATAGCTACAGCACTCAGCCCAAGATTTAAGAATCTGAAGTGCCTTCCAAAATCTGTGAGGGGCTAAGTGTGGAGCATGCTTTCAGAAGTCTTAAAAGAGCAACATTCTGATGCAGAAACTACAGCACCGAAACCACCAAAAAAGAAAATTAACCTGCTGGTGGCATCTGACTCAGAGGATGAAAATGAATATGTGTCGCTCTGCACTGCTTTGGCTCGTTATCGAGCAGAACCAGTCATTAGCATGGACGCATGTCCTCTGGAATGGTGGTTGAAGCATCAAGGCGCACATGAATTGTTAGCGCATCTGGCATGTAAATATCTTGTGACACTGGCTACAACAGTACCATGCAAATGTCTGTTCTCACTTTCAGGTGACATTGTAAAGAAGAAGCAGGCAGCATTATCTTCTGCAAATGTAAACAAACTTGTTTGTCTGAGTGATTGGCTGAACAAGAAGTAGGACTGATTGGACTTGTAGGCTCTAAAGTTTTACATTGTTTTATTTTTGAATGCAGGGGTTTTTGTACATCATTCTACATTTGTAAGTTCAACTTTCATGATAAAAAGATTGCACTACAGTACTTGTATTAGGTGAATTGAAAAATACTCTTGTTTTTTACAGTGTAAATATTTGTAATAAAAAATATAAAATGAGCACTGTACACTTTGTATTCTGTGTAATTGAAATCAATATATTTGAAAATGTAGAAAACATCCAAAAATATTTAAATAAATTGTATTCTATTATTGTTTAATAGCGTGATTAATCACAATTAATTTTTTTTAATCACTTGACAACCCTAGTGAAAATGTAAAACTGTAATTAAGAGCAAGTTCCCTGCAGTTAAAAAATGTGGGTAATCCTTTGTTGTTGTCAATTTTCAGAAATTAAACTCCAGTGTAGACAGAGAAAAAGGTAATCTGGGTTTGGACATAGGTGGTAGCGAGCGCTACCCTTGCTACATGCTGTAATCCTTCTGCAGGATGTTGCAGATTGTACCCTAACTCCAACTGGAAGGGCAAACCATTCAGCAAAGAAGGGGTACTAAAGAAGCATGACGGTAGCTGTAGTCCCTTCCTAAATGACTGGAAGAATTACTTCCTGTATGCATCAGCTTGATATTCATAGATTCATAGATTCTAGGACTGGAAGGGACCTCGAGAGGTCATCGAGTCCAGTCCCCTGCCCGCATGGCAGGACCAAATACCGTCTAGACCATCCCTGATAGACATTTATCTAACCTACTCTTAAATATCTCCAGAGATGGAGATTCCACAACCTCCCTAGGCAAGGAGGAGCTGCCCTCTCCCTGTGTCCTGGTCATGAACACCAGTTACCTTATTGCAACTTGCTTTTGGTAGACATTTATTTTCGTATAAAGGATCAACTATATTAATACACTTCTTTAAAAAAGTATAACTGAAACTGTATTTTAACCATACATTTGTGAGGGGATTTAAAAATATAATTCGGCAATTTAATGTTACTGATTATTTTATTTTATTTTTTTATAATTTCAGTTGACATCTGGTCAGTGGGCTGTATTATGGCAGAAATGATAACAGGGAGGCCACTGTTCAAAGGAAATGATCGTATCCTTTCATGATGAATTCTTGGCAAAAAGATATGAAAAGTGTGTCAGTATTTGTGTATCATAATAAGTTGGTTTCATAATGGATATAGATTTAAAACAATGGTCAATTAATTCCCTCCCCCCCACCTGCTTTTAAATCTTGGGCAAATTACTGGATGTTTGTGCCTTAGTTTACCCATCTGTAAATTAGGACTAATATTACTGAGCTACTTCACTACAGAGATATGAGCATTGAATGTTACAAAGCACTCTCAGATTCTCAGGTGGAAGGTTCTATGCAAAATCTTCAATAACAGGCACCCCGGTTCAGGAGTGTACACGCACAAACCTGGTGTTGTGTGAACACCCAACCTTACGGGTATATACAGAGCCCAGTTTACATATGTGCCTTGGGTTTGGGGTACACACTTCTCAAGATTTTATCCAGAATTGTTAGGATCTGGTTAGGAAGGTTCTCCATATTTAAAATAGAGTTGTATCATTCATTGCTGAGAACTTAAAACTTAAATCAACTTAAAAAACATTAAAAATCCCACTTCAGTATAGACATTTTTGACCTTCTATTGTTACAAGTAACTCTTAAAATTAATATCGGTGAACAGGAATTAGAGGGGGAAATTGTCTAATTTTTTTCTGTTTTGTTTATTTGAGAGGGCTTGTGTATAACCAGTTTCACTCTTTCCCTTGGATATGTATTCATTAAGGCCTGGGTTCTGCCAGCAGTTACTATACATGCTTAAAGTTAAGCATAAGATTTTGGGGCTTTAGTATGTTTCTATTTCGCTTGTTTGTGTCTTATTCTCCCCCTTATTATGTGAGAAAAACACTTCAAAAGAGAAGAATGGAGATTGCAAAACCACAAAGATGAGATGAGGGAACTAGGGAAGCTGCAGTACCTGAAACTATTTTTAACACATTTTTTTAAATTAATTAGATTCAAGTATGTGTCCCTTGTTAACAACAAAATACAAAAATATCTTTTCCTGCTGGCCTCAGGGCAGCAGTTAACTAACCAGTATTATTACTGGCACTGTGCTGGCCTTGAGGATACTTACGTAACGTTTATGCATACACAAGGAAACAAGTGAGTCACAATTTCAAGCTGCACCAGAAATTCAGGAGTGGGAAAACCAGTATTTTAATAATCTTAGGAGATGAATATTGCAGAAGGTATTGGGTGAAGTTCTACAGCCTATGTTATGCAGGAAGTCAGACTAGTTAATCATAATGGTCCCTTCTGACCTTAAAATCTGTGAACCTATGTTAGCTGTTGCAAGGAGAACACAATCTCATTCCAGTCCTTTTCAGGTAAGCAAAGCAAGAAATATAATTTTTAGTTCTTTTGTTTTAGTTCCATAAATAAATTCTGTTGCAAATTTGATATCAAATAATTTTTTTAACATCATTTGTAAAAGCTTTTCAGTTTCATCCATCATCTCCCTCTGATTCTACAGGCATTTGAATGTTCGATCTTCATGCATTTGGAGCTCTGCAAAATCAATAGGCAAAGAGGTGCAACGCCAGACAAGAGCTGCTTTCTATGGCATCGGCCCCTGGAAACCTGCTGGAATCCCTAGAAAAGATAATGCTGGTGCTGAGTAAGCTATACTTCCTTAGGAGACATAAGGTCAGGGACTACTTGCCTTATCCCACCCAGGTTGTCTCAGGAAATCTCCGGGTTTGGAATGGAGCAAGGAGGGAAAATGACTTTTAAAAAGCTACAATAACATTTCATGGAATATTTGTCAAAATTTCAAATTTTCAAAAAATTTCAACCAGCTGTAGTCAGGAAGCTACCTATGATGATAATCAGCTGGTCACCTCAGATTCGAGGATGATGTCAACAATCATAGTTTGTACTAATGGGTCTTCATGTGACTCCATAGACCAATTCAGGAAGAACAACATTTACCACACTGGCCACAGAACCATTTTCCTAATTGTGTTGATTGAGCTGCACATTGTTTCTGTGACTGGCACTGTGCTTCCAGCTGCTCCCATGATTCTTCTCAAAGTTGTGGCCACCCGCCCTTATGATTTGGCACCGTGCAATATGATCAATCGCCAGTTGCTCAAAGGATGAGTAAGAAATGTTCATTTTGCACAGTTTTTGTTTCATCTGCCTATCATGCTAACAATTGCTGAAGCTTAATTCAGAATATAATATTTGTTTTGATAGACGGGTCTCAGGCATTTGAATTACATGGCCAGCCTATCTCAATTGGGTGTGGATCACATGAGCCTTGATGCCAACCGAACCAGCTTTCACCAGGACTTCCGTGTTGGAAACTCAGTCCTGCCATATCATGTGCAGCAATCATCATAGGTGTTGCAAATGGAAATTGTCAAGCTTTCTAATGTGTCGTCAATAACAGGTCCATGTTTCACACCCATAGAGCAATGTCATGAGGACAACAGCATTATAGACTTTGATTTTTGTCTGTAGACAGATTCTATGTTGCTTTCAGATTTGGTGATAGAGGCGATCATATGTAGTGCTGGCTTTCTTAATTCGCACATCCACTTCATGGTTGACTATAGCTTCGTTGTTCAATATGCTGCCAAGATATGTAAACTGTTTGACAGCTTGCAGCATAAAACTTTCCAACCTTATTGATGGGTCTTGGTAAAGTTGTTGAGGAGCTGGCTAGTGTATAATCTTGGTTTTCGTTCAGCTGATGGTGAGGCCAAAGTGACAAGCTGTCGCAACAAAGCAATTTGTAAGATGTATAAAGATTGGTGCTGTTTGTGACATTTTTCCTGTAATAGTCACATGATGAAGATCATGTCAGCAGTGCTCCACTGAGCACGAAAGCTGCACTGTGACTCAGCTAGCATGTTGTTGATGATTTGGGTCAGGAGTGGTTCAAGAGGATCCATGCAAGAATCTTGCTGGCCACAGAGAGCAAAGAGATACCTCAGTAGTTACCACAGTCGGTGTTTGAGCCTTTACACTTATAAATAGTGACAATGTTGGCATCTTTCAGTTGTTGTGGTGTAATTTCTTGAAGCCAGACATGTAAGAAAAATTCGAAGAGCTTGTCAATGAGAAGATTTCCTCTGTGTTTGAAAACCTCAGCTGGAATTACATTGAGGCCAGGGAATTTATTATTTTCATTACTTGAACAGCCTTCAACACCTTGGCTCATGTGAGTGGATCGGCAAGTGCAGTAGATGTGGGGTGTTTCTAGACATTATTTAGTGCAGGGGTCTCAAACACACGGCGCGGAGTTCTTCCCTGCGGCCCGTGGAGCTCCCCACGCCTCACCCCCTCCTCCCCCGTTCCTTCCTGTTGCCGCCAAACTCCCCTCACCCCCGCCCCCTGAGTTATTTTCTGTGCCTGTTAAGCTCCCTGTGCGCTGCTCCCCCCCCGCCCGGAGTGTCTCCCGGCACCCACTTTGCCGTTGAATGCGCTTCGCTCTGCTGGCTGCCGGCTTCCGGCAGGTCCTAGTGTCCCTAGTCCTGAGCCTCTCTCTTCAGTGAGGTGCTGCCACCCTGGAGTCACTCTAGGTAAGCGGCGCCAGGCCGGAGCCCGCACACCACACCCCAACCCCCTGTCCGGAGCCCCCTGCCACATCCCACACCCTCCTGCACCCCAACTCCCTGTCCTGAGCCCCCTGCCACATCCTGCACCCCAACTCCTTGCTCCACCTCTCACCTCTCCTGCACCCCAACTCCCTGCCCTGAGCCCCCTGCCGCACCCCGCACCCCTCCTGCACCCCACATCCCAATTCCCTGCCCAGAGCCCCCTGCTGCCCACCTCCTGTACCTCAACTCCCTGCCCTGAGCCCCCATCACACCCCGCACCCCTCCTGCACCCTAACCCTGTCTGGAGCCCCTGCCACATCCCACACCCTCACGCACCCTAACTCCCTGCTGCACCCCACACACCAATTCCCTGCCCTGAGCCCCCTGCCGTACCCTACACACCTCCTGCACCTCAACTCCCTGCCCTGAGCCCCCATCACACCCCACACCCCTCCTGCACCACCTGGGGACAGAGAGGGGGCAGAGTTGGGGTGAGGACTTCGGGGAAGGGGTTGGAATGGGGGCAGGGAAGAGGTGGGGCAGGGGTGGGGCCTCATGGAAGGGGTGGAGTGGTGGCGGGACTGGGGGCAGCAAGGGGTGGGTGTCAGTGATGCGATGCACTAGTCCTCATGTGGCCCTCGTGGTCATTTGAGTTTGAGACCTCTGATTTAGTGACTCATCAGAAACAGTAGATGAACAAGTAAGTAATGGGGGAGGGATAGCTCAGTGGTTTGAGCATTGGCCTGCTAAACACAGGGTTGTGAGTTCAATCCTTGAGGGGACCACTTGGGGATCTGGGGCAAAATCAGTACTTGGTCCTGCTAGTGAAGGCAGGGGGCTGGACTCGATGACCTTTCAAGGTCCCTTCCAGTTCTAAGAGATGGGATCTCTCCATTAATATAAGTAGTTCACTAAAATGTTCATGCCACCATTGGTGGATGGCAGTGCGATCTGTGATGAAAGATTCACCATCAGCATTTGGTAATCGTGTCAAGACAGATCGGATAGGCTATACACAGCTTTGACTGCCTCATAGAAACCTTTGGAGTCATGTTTATCAGCAAGGGTGTGTGATTCCTCTGCTTTATGGTCAAACCACATATTTTGCATGTGGCAGAGTTTGGATTGGAGCGTACTGCAGGCTGCCCTATGTCTGGCCTATTTCAACCCATAGAGTGCGTCAGCTAAGAGCACAGCATGGACTTGTCACCTGACATCAAGGAGATTCAGTATTTTATCACCATTTTCATCAAACCAGTCTGCATGATGGCATTTCGTATGTCCAACACAATTCACAACAGTGTTATCAGTTGTGTCACGCAAGGATACCCATTCGGCAGTTACGTCATCACTGATCATTGGAAGAGTTTCTAAAAGAGTAGTTAGCTGTGTTGAAAATTGTTCGGCAATTGACAGATCATTCAGTCAAGCAGTATTTATAAGTTTGAATGTTGGTTTTTTACACATTTTTGGCCAAATAGTGAGGGAAAGCTTTGATGGAACAAGATAGTGGTCAGTACAACAATTAGCTCCATGTAATACCCAAGTTATGCGCACATCTTGTAGGTCCCATTGTCGGACCAGCACCTAGTCAATCAAATGCCAATGACTTGCGCAAAGGTGCATCCAGATTGTTATATATTTGTTGGGGAGTCAGAAAATAGTGTTTTCAATATTTCGATGGTGCACAGCATCTGTCCTTAGCAGAAGTAGGCCATTGCTGTTCATCTTGTTGATGCCATGTGTGCCAAGTACACCATGCCACATAGAGTCGTCAAGGCCAATACAAGCATTAAAGTTGCCTAAAACAAGCAACTTTTCTTCACAGGGAGCCAATCGGATCAGGTAATTTAGTTCAAAATAAAATTCCTCCTTCAGAATTAGTCATTGTTGGTGCATAAGCAGTAATCAGTGAAGCATAACATCGGCCTCTTTGGGCAGTCGAAGCTTCATCAATCTATCATTTATGCCAGTGGGTATGTTCTCCAAACGAGAGACAAGATTATTTCTGATTGCAAAGCTTATTCCTGCATTGTACGGCTTGTTTTGTGGGCATCCCTTCCAGAAGAAAGTATACCCAGCACTCTCCTCAATCAACTGACCGTCATCAGCAAGTTGCATCTTGCTCAGTGCTGCAGTGTCAATACTTATCTTCTAGGCTGTTGAGCAACCAGAGCAGTCTGCCTGACAGGATGATCAGTTTGGTTTGGACAGTCAAGGAGTGTACGGACATTCCATGTCACAACATTGAGACAAAAAGGAACTTTTCAAGGCGTATTTGAATTTCGACCACATGATGGGCCACCCTCCAGCCGTGGTAAGCTGGTCAGGGCTGATCAAGATGAGCAATTAGGGCACCTTTTTGAGCCCCTCTCCTTGTATTGAGGTCGGCTGTGCTGTCCCTGAATAGAGGAGACAAGTCAATCAAGATGCTGTTGGACTACAGTATCACTTCAGGTCAATGCAGAGTGACCAAAGTCTTGACCTGCCTGCATTCAGATTCATGACTATGAGTCCCAGTAATGTCCATCACCTGTCACTTTCCCCATTCTCCCATAACCGCAGGACTTGTTAGACTGTTGAAGGATGTATGAGAATTTGTTTAAAGTGAACGAGTAGTTGCGCACCAACTTGCACACACTTTTAGTCAACAAGACCATTTCCAGTGGCAAGGTAAACCAAGACAACTGAAGGACTTGCTGGCTGCAGGTTTATTTTTGGAGTATATGTCTCCTGGAAGTCCAACCTCTCCTCCCCATGGCATGGTGGGATGGTGGAAACAGGAAAAGTAGGGGATTGCCCTGTAGGACAAAATATGGTGGTGAGCTTTGCTTTCCAGGCCGCTATGGTAGCCATGAAGGCCTACAGGGTTTTACTCCAAAACACCCTGGCTAACTGGGCTAACCCTAGTGCCAATCACACGATCCATTACACACTTCACAAGTATAAACTACCCAAGGGGAAGGACATTATCTGGCCCATAAAGTTGGAATATACTTGACTTTAGGTGTTTCAGTGTCCTTAACTTTTGCAAAAGAAACACAGAACCTTGAGCTGCACAAATGTAAAGTTTCTCATTTCACCTTTATGTTGTGTGTTCCGCTTTGATCTCCCTTGGCAAGGAAATTGCATAATTTTTCTAGGGCTTTTAATTTTGTCACTGTACAAAGACTTGATTCCTGACATCTGGTATTCAGATCTGGACCAGCTCACAGAAATAATGAAGGTAACAGGCACACCAACTCAAGATTTTGTTCAGAAACTACAGAGTCAAGATGTGAGTATACTGCTTGGTACAGTATTCTGCTAATATGCTGCTTGTTCTAGTTTCAAATGCAAGAAAATTTAATGGAAAGCTGTTCTCTGAATCTCATCATAAAAATATTCAAGAATTTTCTGGAAATCTTATTGATTTGGTTTATTTAGTCAAACACAATTATCAAATAGTTTTAAATTAAGTACATTTTAATAAGGTAATGGCCTACGTTTTCAAAAGTGTTCATTAATTATGGATACCCAACCTGAGATTCCGGAGTCTGATTTTTTTTTAGAAGTCTTGAGCACCTACAATTTCAGCTGAGGTCAATGAGAGCTGCAGGTGCTCAACATGTATGAAAATTGAGTCCTATCTGAAGGTGGTCACCCAAAACTGAAGTGTTAAAAATTAATGGTCACTTGGAAATATGTCCACCTAAGTGCTTAAAGTTTCTTACATATGTGGCACATCAACAGCTCTAGCTGAATGGCTACTACTTTTATTGAGAGCACATTTGTTCTTGTGTTTTTAACATTGCCTTCCCTGGTCCCATGTGCACACTTCTCTAGAGAGTTTAAACCCTGTTAAATGCACATTAACGTTCCTTAAAATACCTGTAAATTTTAAATACTCATTGAATACATCTTAAAAAGAAGGACCTACTTTTCTAGAAACTTGTATCAACCCACAGTGGGGAAAAAATAATTATAACTCTGTTGAATGATGCAGGTACATTTCCCAAACTAAATACAGTAATATTCAGGCTGTAATAAACAGTACTAAGGATCAACCTTAGGCATTGTTTCTCTCCTTTTTCTTAAAACTTGCAAACAAGGTGTTCATATGCATAGCATGCTCTCACAAAAATCATGAAAATTCACCTAGCAAGCATATTGCTAAATTTTATCACTTAAAAAGGAAGAACTGTTCTAACCAATGTTCATGTTTCTTTTAAGGCAAAAAATTATATCAAAAGCCTCCCAAAAGTGCAGAAAAAAGACTTTGCAGCCATCTTGAAGTATGCAAATCCTTTGGGTAAGAAAATATGTCTGGATTTCTACCATTTGTGGTGGTGTGCTACAGCAGGCACAGCAGCTGGTGCTATAATTAAGGTTGCATTATGGTAATTAAGGTTGGATTCTAACCCCTTGTTTTCCATTGCTCATATCTTTAATCTTAAGGACTGAACTTTTCCAACACTAGTCCTTGGATAAGCAGGACTTAAAAAGTTAACCAAAAGTAGCTTATGCTGTTGGCCCTGATCCAGCCAATGCTTAAATGTTTTGCTGGATCAGGGTCTCTGAGTAGCAAGAAATCAAATATAGATAATATAATTTTCCTATTTTAAAAAAATTATTCTTAAAGCCCTATTCTGAATGATTGTACAAGACAAACAGATAGGGGTTGAAAACTGAAATTTGTCATGAAAATAGTCCTCAGTGAGAAGTATCTCAGGTTCCAGAGAAAATTGGTTTTGATTTGGTAGTTCTCAAGATAACATACTGAGTAAGCACGGTACATTTTGAATTTTTCAGTAAACTCACACAGGGCCTGATCCAAATCCCACTGAAATGCATGTAAAGATTACCATGGAGTTCACTGTGGTTGCATAGCTGAGAAAATCGGTGCTATAGATATACACATGGCTGTCTGACTGCACTAGTGGATTGAAAGTGTACTGAACATGTGGATTGGCTCATAATGAAGTGGTTTTTGTATTGAATATCACAATAATATGACTTGACAGCAGCAAAACACTTTTTGTATCTTTATTTTTTTCTTAAAACAGCATATGTCTATGAAATTAAATAACTCATCTTTGTAATCATCTGTAATTCTAAAAAACAACAATGGTACAACAGCTTAAAATCCAAGTTGGATTCAGTGGCAATATTTGAATGTCGTGTTTGGCTTGTGTTGAACAGCTGTAAACCTTTTGGAGAAGATGCTGGTGTTAGATGCAGAGAAGAGGATAACGGCAGTAGAAGCTTTAGCACATCCTTATTTTGAACCAATTCATGATCCTGAAGAGGAAACTGAGGCAGAGAAATATGATGACACATTTGACAATATGGATTTGCCACTGGATGAGTGGAAGCGTAAGTTCATTATAGTGGGGTTAAAAGGGACTAAGAAGGGCTAGCTGAGAAGTAAAAACACTGTTCTCTCTTTACAAATGACTTTTTTTGGTCTTGGCAGAAAATAGGCACCAATGGGGTCTAGAAACATAAAATGAGTCAGTGCCCCATCTCACCTTGTACTTCCTCCTAAGGTTGCCCCTCTGCTAGTTCCATCTTTCTCCAGAGCACCTCCTCTGCTCCTCCCAAACCCCCCATGCTTTATCTGTTTTCCTCCCTCCCTCCCTTTCCCCATTCCCCACCAAATTTCCTCTTCCTGAGCTCTTTCAATTCACCTTTCTCGGTCCCCCAAGGTTAGCTAAGGTTCTAACAAGCCTTCCCTGACCCATATGGGAAATGCCTTTAGATGACCAGAGATTTTCTTTACAGTGCAGCTATTTATACTATGAATGGAAATAAAAAATTACTTTTGGGGACAGTCTTGCTTAGCAGTGAGGTTAAACAAAGCTGGCTGGTATATCTAGAATCAGAGGGGTAGCCATGTTAGTCTGAATCTGTAAAAAGCAACTGAGGGTCCTGTGGCACCTTTGAGACTAACATAAGTATAGGGAGCATAAGCTTTCGTGGGTAAGAATCTCACTTCTTCAGATGCCTGTGACTTGCATCTGAAGAAGTGAGGTTCTTACCCACGAAAGCTTATGCTCCCTATACTTCTGTTAGTCTCAAAGGTGCCACAGGACCCTCTGTTGCTTTTTGGTAGATCTAGAGTGGCCTCTGATCTTTATGGATCATTCTGGGTTTTTATCAAACATTCTCACTGTCCAGAGGTGTCTTGAAAGTGGAAAATAATTAGATTTATACTGTTTGTAGAACACTATTACAAGGTTTTATTGCTATGTATAGAATAAACTTAAATGATAATTTCCTCTTTTCTGAGGGAAAGAAAGAAGAGTGGGAGTCAGTTATTGATTTGGGTTCACTTTTTGTTCTGGGTTTTCTTTTTTCATTTCCCTGATTCATACATCACAGGGATGGGAGCAGTGATGATGGATCGTTACAAATCTGCCTTTCCTAAAACAGACCTCAGCAAAGCTATCAACACCCTCCCATCTGCATGTGCCTCCCAAAGGTTGGCAACAAACCACAGTTATGAGCCTGTGCAAGGGAACATAAGACTAGTATTCAGTGTGCTGTTGGCTCCAGTGACTGAGTGCAGGTCATAGTTATTACCTTAGCATAATAAATGTTGAAAATAGAGGGGAAGAGGAAGTAGCAAGTTGTACTTTGATCTCCTGGTTTTCTGCTGAAAGATACCTTGAACCGAACAGAAAGGAGGCATTTCTGAATTCTTACGCTGTGTATTATTGCTTACTGTCAATGGAGCAGGAGAATACTTCTCCTAAACCTAGTGAGCTACTGATTGTGCTTAGGTGTCCCATGAGTGGATACATCTTCATATAAAGCAGGTTATGCGGTTGCATAATTAATGCATTTGAGTGATATGCCTCTATACACAGGAGAGATTGTGCTGATTATTGGTTACTTATATACTTTTTTTTATTTTTTTAACATGAATATTTTTTTTAATGTTGCTGATTTTTCCACCTACTCTTTCCCCTCTGCTGCTGGGTCTGCTGGCTGTCCTCTTTCTAATCTCCCATTTCTAACTGCTTTGTTTGGTGTCACTCAAATTAAAACCAAATTCCCTTAAATTTCCTAAAATGACCAGGGCTACCCTTTACAATCTACAAAACCTGAGACTGCTGACTTTTAAATAAATATAAATGTTGAGTTAATTTAACTTTCCGTTAAAAAAAAAACTAAAAAGGAAGTTACTAGTCCTCACCACATCATGCAAACCAGGCTGTTTCTGAGATTCATGCTTTTCTTTCATTTCCTCACATCCTTACTTTCTAGCATTGGCCAGTATGAGAAATACTAAAATGTCATCAGAGATGATGTTCTTGCAGCATTTCTGTGCTCACAGGAACTAGGAAGTTGTGGTAACTAGATTTACAGACTATGATGAATTAAAAATAAACTTCAAGCAAAGGAAGCAACTGATGTCCCTCCACAGGGGAACTGGATACTTAGCATGTGAATGTCTCATAACAAAACAAGACAGAGACATCAGTGGCTCCTATACATACCAGGCTCAGTTCTGGAAATCTAAGGCTGCCTTCACCCAGATATCTGGCAGTCATAAAAGTGGGGATTCAGCTCCCTTTTCTCTAACAGCTTCCTGCCTGCCTGTCCATGATTGAATTCTTCTTTGGTTTACCCTTTTATTAGGAGCCTTTCACAGCATGTTCTCCTGCTGTGAGACTGACAACCAGCTGTAGTCCTAAGGTAGTCATGCTGCCTATTGCTAATAGAGGCTGAGAGACCATCTCTTTCTGATGAGATTTGGAGGCTCAGTTTTGGTCCTGATTCTCAAACTTTGGCACTTAACTTTCAGTGCCCATATTTAGGCCCCTAAGCGAGAGGGCCTGATTTTCAGATTTGCTGTGCATGACAGCAGCTATTGACGATAATGCCAGTTGTAGGTGCAACACTGACAATCAGGTCACTTATTTAGATGCCTAATTTTAGGCATCCACTTTTGAAAACTTGAACCCTACCTCTTGGTATGTTTTCTTTCCCTCATCTGTGTCTCATTCCCAAATAGACAACGTTCCAGCCATTTTGGGATTGGCTACCGACTACTGTCTATGAGGCTCCTTTTATGAACATACTAGCAATGCTTTCTCTTACTGTTGTTTTTCAGGCATTACCTATAAAGAGGTAATAAACTTCAAGCCATCTCCCCTGCCTGAGTCAAAGGAAACAGCAGTGTAACCGTATGAACCATCTCTTCAAAAATCAAAAGAAGCAGGAAGGGTGTAAATGCTTGTGATAAGTCAGTTGTACAAACCTTTTTATAAATAAACTGGATGTAATCTGTTATATCTGTATTGTAAGGAATAATGGTGTTTTTACTCTAACCAGGAAGCTAGTGCCTTTGGAAGTAGCATTTCAAGACTGCCTGGAAACTTACCTCTATCCAAATTTTCTCATCTTTTTGTGCAAATTTGTGGTTTCATTTAATCAAAATACTCCTCAAAATACCAGGGTTTTCATGAATGTGTTTTTAGACCAGGTATTGCTAGTTCGAGTCACAGGGTAATAGAGTAATAGTTAACACCTTAAGCAATCTGAGGCTAATGGACAAGTGTTTCCCTCTTCCTACATGAATGGAGGGGAGTATGAGCCCCAGGAGCCAAGCCCAGAAGGCCTCAGAGGGAGTTTGCTAGCTTCCCTCTTGGTTCTTTCCTTCCTGCAGAAGCCAATTTGTGGATGATCTGCAGATTGTGAGGGAATGAAAATGTTGCTGGATAGGCTCAACAAACCTACTCTGAGAGATGTGTACAAGAGGCAGCAGTGGCAGTCAGGGACACCCATGGCTATAAGAGGTTTAGCAGGGGACTGAGTAGAGCTGCAAGTGGTCCTGATTTTAAATAATACAGTATTTTCTTCCTCTTCTGAATAACTTGCTCTCATTTTATATAGTGGAGTAGAGGGTCCTGATTTCCAGGGGAAAATTGTGAGGATTTATAACATTCTATAAGCTCTGTAATTTCTTCATAGTTTTGATGTGGTGATTGAAAATGTACATAGTGATCGGGAGGGGTGGGATCAGTGTGCCAATGTGAGTTAGAAATAAAGCTACATGCAAAATGTCACTTCATGACAATAGGGATGGGGATAATAATATTTTTATTCTTCTTCTGTCCTGCAGCTAGATATTTTGTTCATATTATACATAGGCAGTATTAGGTGTACAGAACTAATTATTTTTAAATCTCATTATCTCATTCTCTTGTGAAAAATAATCCCTTGACAGAAGGTACAATATCCACAGGAGACATCTACCTGATGAGTTACTCTGGGATATTGGTTAGAAGCTTCTATGGGTTCTTCAGCTGTGTTCATCTCTTGCACTTTCCTAGCTGCTTAGTTCATAATAATCTCAGGGGAGCAGGAAATGGAAATTGACAAACCTTTGTATGTGTTTTTATGGTTAAAGCTCATCTCTTTAAAAATTGAATCCTTGCATAAGGGTTACTCCCACTACAATGTGCTGCTTTGCGTCAGTGCCAAGTGGAACATCTGTGGAAAGAGACATTTGATCTTAGTAGCTAATAACTGGAAAGGAACCCAGAGATGGCTCAGTTGACTTTTTTTTACTCAATAAACATTTTAAAGTGGAAGGCTTCATCAACTCAGTTTTTAATGATTGTTTAATATAAAGCTCTATAAATACCAATATCTAGCAGAGAAGTATTTGTGATGAACACTTTAGCAGCCAGAAGAGGTACATAGAGAGAGGAAACGGTAGCTAAAACCCTGCAATTTTATGCATGCATAAATAAGCCTTTAAAAAAAACAAACAACATGCATAAAAAGAGGGAATAAATGCAACCCAAAGGAAAACCTTTTAGCACATAAGACACTAAGGAACGCACGTGTTGAGAGTCATGTTCCATTTTGCCCCTATCATTTGCTCTCACCTTGAGCTTGGTCCTATGTTACTAAAGTAAATAAGTGCTTTGCCATTTACTTCAATGGGCACAGGATCAGGTCCTTTAATATCTGAGACCGTCTGTATATGGAAACTCTGGGCCTTTTCCACCAAGGTGCTGAGAGCAAAATACCTTCAACTCTCATGGAAGGTAATGGCAGTTAAGGGTGTTCGATAGAGCTAGTCAGGAAAAATGGGACAAACACTTCAATGCATTTTTTTCAGTTTGTGTTGCTTTATATTTTTAAAATACATCTCAAAACTCTAAATTTCACCAAACTTTTGGAAATTTTAAAAATTTCTTCCTGCACTACAGTTGGTCAAATCTCAGGATGACTGTTTTGTGAAAAATGTCAATTCTGTTTTTCCTGTCTGTTTTTTTTTTAATTTCATTGAGATTTGGAAAATGTTGCCCAGTTCTACTGCTCAGCACTTATTAGGATCATGCGACATCTCCTGCATTGGCTTGGAGATGGACTTTTGCCTCTCAACTTACCATGATTTCTAAATGTAGAAGTGGACAGGCACAATGAGACATAAGCAAAAGAATTTTAATTTTTCTAAAACATCAGTGAATATAGGATTGTCTTATTTTTTTAACCCTTTCTAGGAAAAAAAAGATGTTGAAAAGAAGACCTTGATGAAATATACAGAATTCTGAATGTACCAGGGAAGATACAGGAGATGATGCACTATTATGTGAGCTAGTGTCAAATGACCAGGGATCATAGAGTTAACATAAGCAGGAAGTAATATCTCTGCATCATATATCCTCAAAGAGCTTAAGATAAGAAAAATTGCTGAGAAGAGCAATAGGGATCATTAGTATGAATAGCTTATTAAAAGAAATGTGAATGTGGAGGAAAGTATACTTTGTGTGATACAACTGCTGATTCAAAGGGGAGGCTAAGTTTCATAGGTTTTTATTTGCTATTTCTACTGGTGCTAGGCAACTCAGGTCAATAAGAACCCAATTTCTGTTTGCCTTAAGGAGAAATGTAAATATGATCTGCATGTACTCAAGATGTATTGTGAAAAATAAACTGTTTTTTTAATAATAGTGGTCTCGTTTTCCCACTCTTCGACCCCCTGCCCTCCCCCTCACACACACACACACACAAACCAGTTGTATTGTTGATGAAAGATGTTTGGGTAAAATATTTTTGCTGTCAAGAAATTGTATGAAACCCGATATTATAGATATATCCCATTTTAATATGAGATGGTGGCTTTGTTTATTTTGGAATGAAATAAGCCCATAGATTCTAATCTCCTCCACTCCACTGTCCAGCACTGTACATCAGCCACACAATGTGACTGAGTGTAGTGTTGCCACCTGGTTATTCCATAGGGATTCTCAGTTTTTACAGAAACATCATGACTTTTTGTTCTGGAGGGCAGATTTTCAAGGCCTAGACATAAAACCATTCCCTAACCTGATTAAAGAATCACTGTCTTCCTGTCCACACTGACAATTAGTAAACCTGTTATGACGTCAGGTTTAGAAGAGAACTTTGAGCTAGCAGCGTTCTGGAAGTGGAGATGGGCCCTAAATCCAACAACCTAAATGCGTCCTGACCATTTTACAATACCAATTATTCAATTAATGTTCACTATCCACTGCCCTAAAAAGCCATTGCTTAGAATAAAAAAGCTTATGAGCTGCTCTTTTGAGCTTCCTGCTCTCTTACCTTCTGCAAAATTCAAATATCAAGTGCCTTTTCCATCTGCTCCAGCTAAGGTTGTGTCAGATGTTATATCAGAGATTATTTTTTATTATAACTTGGACTAAAATACTCCCTTAGGGCTCATACTTGGCACATGCACATGGTCAGCCCAGAAAGCAGGCTATTAAAAATGAAGTTTCCATGCTAACCATTTGAACACTGAGCAGCAAGTCTAAAACATTGATATGCTATAGGTTTAGAGAGGACAAGAATGAAAATGGTAACTTTAGACTTGTTTTAGGGGAAGGTCCAGTGGGGAGCTGGGGGGTGCTTTATCTGTAGGTACAGAGGGGTTAGTGACATGTCTGGAAACCTTCCTGAATAAGCTATTCCTGCCAATCCACCTTCCCTCTCCTAATTCCCCATCCATTCCTACATAGGAAGTAGCACTTGACTTACTGTGGCCAGTGGTTCTGTCCAGTTTCAGTGCATGGACCACCAGCGCCCCAGGCAGACTTTTCTAAACAGTTTGAGAACCAAGCCTTGGGTTGCTGGTAGTTTAGGAAAGGAGGATCTCTTTTATGTGCCCGCACACACACACCCCTGCCCCATGGTGTTGCTAGGTGATTCTCAGTGCTCAGAAGACTATTTGCACTCTGTGATTGTTATGTCACTATTTAAAATCTTACATTGCCACCTAGCAACCGCTTGCATCTCTCAGACATGGGAAGTATGTAGCTTGTTATGCTGCTGGTAGGGAGAAGGCAACTGAGGACAAAGAAATTGGTTTCAGAATGCAGCGTTACATAATATTGCAGTACAAGACACCCCACCCCCACCCTGCTTTAGTCCTGCTGAACTGCCTTCTGTAGTACAGTTTCCTTGAGCACTCCATGGTCTGCTACATCAATCACTAGTGTTTTACTTAAGGATGTGGGGACTCTCCCAATTGGATTTGACTAGTGCACTAATCCCCTCGCAATATAAACTCTACATTGCTTGTATTGATGTATTTGAAACGCTCTTATCACAAGTGAAGGGTAAGTGAAATAATGCAAATGTAAATTGACTGCTATGCATGAAATCAAATGAAACAAATTACTGTTCAGATCCTGTTTTAGAATCCTCTCAATTTTGCTGTGGAAAGTACTGTAAACATAACGTGCCTTTTCATGGCAGGGAATGTCTTATTGTGTTTGGACAACGCCTACTTTGGTAGGGCTCTGATCCTAACTGGCACCTCTGAGCACTACTTGTAATATAAATAACAATCAAAGGCAGTGACTGGGACCTAATGCAGTGCCCAGTGAAGTCAATGGAAAAACTCCCATTGATCTCAATAGACAATGAAAATACAATACAACCTGTAATACTTTTGAGACTATAATTGTGGCCACTAGGGGGCTGCAGCAACTAAGTTTCTGTTCCCTTTCCCCGAAGGCTCACTTTCTGTGCACATGACAGTGCAGTTAGTTTTGTTGTCTTTGTGCCCTGTCATTTGGGGTGTGTCCAACCACTGGCAGTTTTCAGGAAACTCCTTACTTTTTTGTTTTTCATTTAAATTATTTAGCTGATATTTTTAAATGCAGTGAGTCATTATTGAGGAAAAAAAGAATTGGAGAAGTATGCACAGAAAAACTTCGAAACAAAACCAAGCAGTTTGCTTTCTGAAAAGCATTCTTAAGATGTGGAATATATTGCAACATGAAACAATGTTACTATTAAAGGCACTGAAACTACCATTCAAGTAAAAACCCTCCTGAACAACAGTGGAATCACTTAGGCATATTCAGTTAGAATAACCTGAAGAAGAGCTCTGTGTAGCTTGAAAGCTACAGAAGTTGGTCCAATAAAAGATTTCACCTCAGCTATCTTGTCTTTAGAATAACCACACAACATTGAACTCCAAGTGAATGAACCCTGATGAGCATTCTTTCTAATTCAGCAACTAACATGCCACTGCAAAACCTCCAGTTAAAGCAGGCAGAGTAAGGGTGAAAAGGTCCCAGTGAAGTCAACTGGAGTTTTGACTGTCAAGTGGATGGGCAGATGCCAAGAATTGTTCATCAATTCAGACAAAAATTGGGGCACCTCTGTTACTGTAGCTAACACAAATGAATACTGTGTCTCTGTTTGCTCTCTTACAGGGTAACTGCTGGATTTGACAGCTTTTGATCCGATCCTAAGGTGTGATGTGGCTGCTTTGCACTGCATTGTTAGTGGGTTCCAGCCCTAAACCTGTTGTACCTTGCCATGGGAGGATAACCTCAATATAGAGGATCCTCCTATGGCACAGAACCGCTGTAATGACTCCTGTGCCATACCCCCACCTCATCATATCCTGCTGGCTGCTGTATGGCCCTCATGCTATAGGCAGCTACAATAATTCAGAGCAGCCCACAGACGCCTCCAAATCATGCCAGGAGACCAGCCCAGGATCAGGGCAGTGCAAGGGCTGCCTTTGTATATACTTCTCCCAGCAACTGCACTATGTTCCCCATCTATAGACAGAAATCTGGGCCTTTTGGTGTTGGATTTTGTTCAGAGGAACACCGCTTTTGTTTTTATATTTAATTTTGGCTTCCTTCCTGACAAAGCAATAAACTCTTTAGATAATGCTGTTATATAAAGCAATGGCTAGGTATGGAGTTCCATAACTAAAAGGGGAATTTGCCCTGAGTAATACATTTTCTTTTAAAGAAAGGTGCCTTCTTTGCTCTGACCACTTTGTATGTTGCATCCAGTTTCCCTCACCTTTCATCTGTTTTATGTCTTTCTAGATTATTTTATGCATAGTTACTAGGATACTAGTGACATTTAGCCTTCAATACAATGTAGTACAATACCATTAGCATTGGTGCTGGCAGGACTGCCTATTATTAAGGTAGTCTGAGTCTTCCCATTATTATAATACCCTCTTTTCAGTTGTTTATATCTTTGCCAAAATTTAATAATCGAGACTGAAATTCTTCCTAACACTTCCCCTCTCCCCGAGACAAAGCAGTTCTGCTGTTTCTGATAATGAAGCTAGGGGAAAATACATTGTTTTGCTGATGTTAAAAAATTCTGGTAACTTTTTCTTTCAAAAATTCTAGCACCCCATAATTTGGAGAAGGGGTATGAAATTTAGCAAGGGGGGGTGGCCTTTAAGTCAGGGAAGTGTCTTTTGCCATCCCTGTGAAAATCCCTTCAAATTTATCCGAGCTATAAGCCTTTGAAAATTCTGAGTTTGCACATGCTCAGTAGGGACAGATTTTAGCAGCTAAAATCTCTATAAAGATTTTGTCCTCACTGAGCATGCTCAAGCTTTTCACAGCTCCTAATGCTGACCAGACTGCGCATTCTCCCTCTAGCCCAGGCCTACGGGGGCAAGGCCGACATAATTATATGTCTCCCACCAACATAACTACCGCCGTGCATTAGAGGTGGTTTAATTATGCTGGCAGGAGAACTCTCTCCCGCTGGCATAAAGTGTCTACACAGGAGACCTTATAGTGGTGCAGCTGCAGCATCTGTAGTGTAGACATAGCCTTAGTCTCTATGCCTCAGTTCTCCAACTATAAAATGGGGATAATACCATCCCTTCACTTTACAGTGGTACTGTGAAGATAAATTCATTAGTGTTTGTGAAGCACTCAAATACTGTTGTGATAAATGGCACAGAAAAGTCCATGAGGAATAGGATGACCAGATGTCCTGATTTTCTTGGGTCTTTTTCTTATATAGGCTCCTATTACCCGCCACCCCCGTCGCTATTTGTCACACTTGCTGTCTGGTCACCCTAATGAGGAAATTGATAATTCTGTATTCAGAGCACAGTTTGAATAGTATGGGGCCACATATTGAACAATGAGAAAACAAAATATTGACTAGCTTCATCTATCCTGTGGACTGAATGAGGCAGGAGTCCTGTAATCATTTAGCTAAAGACTGTATCATAATGCATACACACGAGAGGACCAAATTAAGGTTTCATAGGTGACCTTAATTCTGGTATTTCCTACTTTTTGTGTGCTTGACTTTGCAATCTTAATAATAGAGAGCCAAGGCGGGTGAGGTAATATCTTTTATTGGACCAACTTCTGTTGGTGAGAGCTTTCAAGCTTACACAGAGCTGCTCAGGTCTGGGAAAGTACTCGAAGTGTTACAGCTAAATGTAAAGTGGAACAGATTGTTTAGCATAGGTAGTCAACACATATTTTAAGGGACCATTCAAGGTGAAGTGGCCCATTAGCACCACTCCAGTCATAAGGATTATAGTAATAAGGCATAAATCTAGTGTCTCTATTCAGGTCATGATTTTTAGTGTCTAGCAAAGGTATGAATTTAAGCTCCCAGGCTCATGTTTTGAAAGTGTTGTGCAGGTTTCCTTTGAGGATGAGGACTGATAGGTCAGATATAGAGTGATCACTTTGTGATGTGGGGATTTTGTCTTTTATCATTTTCCTGTGTGAGTTCGTTCGTGAGCATAGTGATTGTCTGGTTTCATTCACATAGACTATTGCTAGTGAGGCATTTAGTGCACTGGAGGAGGTACACACCACGTGTTGAGATAGGCATGTATAGGACCCAAGGATCTTCAAAGGTGAGTTGCGTGGTGGGGGGAGGATAGCATTGATCATTGTAACAGTGGAGATATGTCTGCAGGTTTTGCATCTGTTGTTCTGGAAGGGTCCGGTGCCTCTTTGAAGTGGTGTGTTCTGGTCTGTGGGGAGCTTGCTTCTGATGATGAGGTTGAAGAGGTTGTGGGGTTGTTTGAAGGCCAGAGGAGGGGGTTCAGGACCCAACCCTGAAAGAAATCTTTCCTGAATTTTTCTGGCTTCTCCTGTCGGCGTAGATAATCCATCTCCCAGAGAGGCAGTAGCGATGTTGACAGTAGAAGCCTTCTTATCAACATAGCACTGTCTACACTGGGAGTTGGGTCGGTATAACTGCATCGCTCAGGGGTGTGTATTTCCCACACCCCTGAGCAACGTATTTATACCGACATAAATTGCTAGTGTAGATCAAGCCTTAGGTTATGGATACACTAGACAGCTTACAGCAGCGCAGCTGCATCATCTAAGCTGACAGGCGAGATCTCTCCCATCAACTTAATTAATCCACCCCCAATGAGTGGCAGCTACTACATCAGCAGAAGTACTCCACACCAGTGCTTAAATCAGCATAAATTATGTCACACGGGGTGGCTAATTGACCCCCCTGAACAACATAACTTCTTCGAGTGCTGTCCCTGTCGGTGCTCCACTCCAGGTGATGGTGCATCCCGATGCTGTTGATTGGAGATCTTCGGTAGCAGTGCCTGTCGGGACGCATGCACTCAACTGCTGTCTCGCAGTTAGGGTCTGCCTGAGTGTGCACATTACGCACCCCCCTCCGTTCCTTCTCAACCATCCTCTGCTGAAGACAGGGCTCGGGGCAGTGCTGAACATCTTCCCTGGTCACTGAAAGAAATAAGTACAAAGACATAGAAACAGTTAGTTAGAAATATCCCAGTTATTTCCCTTCCTTTAGAATAGTTACCTAGTTTGGGGGGGGACTTTTTTCCTCACGTTTGTCTCCCATTGAGACACCCTCCCCAGGCATTCCTAGTTCAATAATGCCAGCGTCCCCAGGATTTAAGAAATGTGACTCCTGCAAGGAGCCTATGCCGTGGTCTGACGGACACTCACGTGGATCCCCTGCAGGGCACCTACAAACAGACCGCAGCACCCGCGAAAGCAAAGCAAAAGTCGATGCGGGCTTCCTCTCACACATCGCGCTCCGCAGGATCACAGCCCCTGGAGCAGCAGTAATTTTTAAATCAAGATGACATCTCAGTGGCCCCTGAGCATGACTCTCTGCTCCTTGACACACAGCGCTCACTGTTTGACCAGCCGCTCTCGCCACCTGACCTGGCTACCCTCACTGACAGTGAGACCGACATGCAGCAGCAGGCAGAGTTCTCCCCACCCGCTTCTCCTTCTCCACCGGAACCATTTATACCTCAAGACACAGCTCACAAGCACCAGCCTCAGTTTCCCTACTTCATTCCCCCGTGGGCGGGACCTCACTTCTCTTACCCCATGCCTTGGCCTCAATGGTACTCTTGTCCGGCTCCTGCTGCCACTCATCCTCATGACTCTTCCACCAGACTGCAAGCTTGTTCTGCGCCTCTATCTCAGCTCTGTCTACATCCCGAGCACCTGAACCCCCTCCTGAAGAGGGGGGCTCTGAACCATACCCTGATTCACTGACTTCTAGCTCTCCATCAGCTTCAGACAGAGCCCTCGTGCCTCCATCTCCCCAGAATGTGGACGACTTTAAGCAATTCCAGGAACTTTTCGAGAGGGTGGCACTCAGCCAGGACATCCCTTTAGAGGAAGTTCAGGAGACACAACACAGACTCCTCAAAATCCTCCAACCCTCTGCACCATCAAAGGTCACACTCCCGATAAATTAAGCACTTCTAGAACCAGCTGACACTCTGGCAGACCCCCGCCTCCATCCCACCAACATGCAAAAAGGCTAAATGTAAATATTATGTTCCTGCTAAGGATGTAGATTTCTTATTTTCCCATCTACAACCAAATTCTCTTGTAGTGGGTGCAGCCACACACGGGACAAAACAGCCACGATACCGGCCCACCCCGCAGGACAAGGACACACAGGACAAGGACCTCAAACAGATTGACCTGGACCGCAAGGTTTATACCTCCTCCACTTTGCAATTCAGAATTGCAAGTTATTCTGCCCTACTTGCAAGCTATGACTTTGACAACTACAACAAGCTCTTTGATTTTACTCCCATATCCCTGAATACAGGAGAGCAGACTTTGTCAGTCCTTGTCGAGGGTCAATTGGTGTCCAGGACGGCGCTCCAAGCATCTCTGGACATGGCGGACACAGCAGCCCACACTACCGCAACTGCTGTGGTTATGCACAGGTCTTCCTGGCTGTCTGCATCCAGCATCCCCAAAGATCTGCAGACCAAAGTGGAGGACCTCCCCTTTGATAAAGAAAAGCTTTTTTCTAAAAAAACCTGACAAAGTTTTTCACACTATGAAAGACTCTAGAGCAGGGGTAGGCAACCTTTCAGAAGCGGTGTGCCGAGTCTTCATTTATTTACTTTAATTTAAGGTTTCGCGTGCCTGTAATACATGTTAACGTTTTTTAGAAGGTCTCTCTCTATAAGTCTATATATTATATAAGTAAACTATTGTTGTATCTAAAGTAAACAAGGTTTTCAAAATATATAAGAAGCTTCATTTAAAATTAAAACGCTGATCTTATGCCACCAGCCTGCTCAGGGTGGGTGTGGGGGGCTTCAGAGGACTGGGTGTGTGTGGAGGTGCAGGGCAGAAGGCTGGAGGTGTGGGGGGTTTCAGAGGTCAGGGCAGAGGGCTGGGGGTTTGTGGAGGTGCAGGGCAGAAGGCTGGGGATGTGGGGGGCTTCAGAGGTCAGGGCAGAGAGCTGAGGGTGTGGGGGAGTGCAGGGCAGAAGACTGGAGGTGGGGTGGGTCAGGGCAGAGGGATGGATGTTGGGGGGGAGGGCAGAGGGCTGGGGTGTGTGTGGAGGTGCAGGGCAGAAGGCTGGGTGTGGGGGGGTTCAGGGCAGAGGGCTGGGGTGCTTGCCTTGTGGGGGTGCTCCCAGCCCCCTGTCCTGAGCGGCTCGTGGCAGGGGGCTGGAAGGGATTTGCCCTGTTCCACCCCCTTCCCCAAGGCCCCGTCCCTACCTCTTCTCTGCCTCTTTTACCCAGAGCCGGCTTTAGCAAGGGGCCGCAGGGCTGCCGCGCACAAACTGGAGCTCTGGCCGGGAGAGCGGGGCCGCGGGGCTTTTGCGGAGCAGCGAGCATGCTGCCACTCCTCCCCCTCCCTTTGCAAGGGCCGGTGCAGGGAAGGAGAGGAGGAGGGGCAGGAAAGCAGGCTGCACCACGGCTAGGGGAAGAAGCTGGGGAGGGAGGGAGCTTGGCTGCTGCAGGACGAAGCTTCTGCCTCCTGCCCCAGCAGGGGAGATCGGTGACGGGCGGCAGGGGACTGAGTGCGGCTGGGGGTCGGAACCGCGGCAGGCAGCCGCGTGCCATTCAAAATCGGCTCGTGTGCCATGTTTGGCACGCGTGCCGTAGGTTGCCGACCCCTGTGCACACTGAGCATATATCCGTCCCTCCCCAGGAGACAACAGTATCAGCCTTATCAGAGGCCACATGCACAACAATATCACCAGTCCCAGCGCAGACCATATGATATAGGGAGGAATTGCACTACACCTCCTAGGCGCAGACAAAACCGTGCACAACCAGCTACCTCCCACCCTTCAGGAAACAAACAGCAATTTTGAAGTGTTGGTCGAGGGTTTACATGACCACCCCTTGACTCCACTGCCTATTTGCCCATTTGGCCACAGCCTCCAGGTTTTCCACCATGCCTGGCAACAGGTCACACAGGACCGTTGGGTCCTAGAAATAGTTCAGTCAGGTTACTCCATCCCTTTCATATCCTACCCGCCCATCCTTCCCCCTTCCCCATCCCTCTTCAAGGACCCCTCTCACGAGCACCTACCCTCGCATAGAAGTGGCTCATCTTTTACAGCTAGGTGCAGTGGAACCTGTGCCGACACAACATCGGGGAAAAGCGTTCTATTCCCACTACTTTCTGACCCAAAAAAAGGTGGGGGATGGAGACCTATACCAACTGAACAAATCTGTGTGTGTACAGAAATTCAAGATGGTCATGTTGGGCATAATAATACCTGTGTTGGAACAAGGGGACTGGTTCACAGCCCTCGACCTACAAGACACCTATTTTCACATATCCATTCATCCAGCACACAGATGCTTCCTACACTTCACATTCGGACATGACCACTTTCAATACAGAGTACTCCCATTCGGACTCTCCACAGCACCGAGAATATTCTCCAAGAACCTAACCGTAGTCATGGCCCACCTCCGCAAATACGGGATTATATTTTTCCCCTACCTAGACGACTGCCTCATCAAAGGCGGCTCATACGATGAGACATTACGAGCGACCCGTTTTGCCATCTCCCTCTTCCACAGTCTAGGTCTGCAAATAAACTTCCAAAAATCCACCCTGATACCCACACAGCAGAGCAAGTTCATCGGAGTTCAGCTGGACTCAATTAGAACCAGAGCCTCACTCCCACACAACAGATTCCTCGCTATTACACATCTCATATGTACGCTCTCCATTTGCCCCAGGATACAGGCAAGAACTTGCCCACAGCTTCTTGGCCACATGATAGCCATCACCTTCGTGGTCAAGTATGCCAGGCTGCACATGAAATGTCTTCAGGGGTGGCTCAACGCCAACTACAAACCCAGAAGACACAGCTTCTGCATGACACTAACTCCTCCAGTGAACATATTAGCCTCCCTACAATGGTGGCCAAACCCAGAGAACCTATGCATGGGCGTTCCCTTCCATCAACACTCCCCAGTGCTCATGCTCACCACGGACGGTTCCCTGATCAATTGGAGAGCGCATCTGGGGGGGACACACGGCACAGGGCCGCTGGTTCCTGTCAGAGATACATCTGCACATAAAGCTCCTAGAGCTCAGAGCAGTCAGATACGCCTGCCTTCACTTTCTCCCCATCATAAAGAACAAATCCATTCAGGTCCTGACAGACAATATAGCATATGTGTTCTACATCAGCAGGTAGGGGGGGAGCACAATCGCACTCCCTGTACCTGGAGGCCATCCGGTTATGGAACTGGTGCATACAACATCACATAGAAATCACCACTTCCTTCCTGCCTGGGTGTCACAACACTACCACCGACACACTCAGCAGACACTTCTCCAAGGAACACGAATGGGAATTGCATCCCACGATACTATGACAGCTCTTCTCCCACTGGGGCACCACATCGATAGACCTCTTTGCCACAACCCAGAACTGCAAATACCATCTATTTTGCTCCAGAGCAGGACTTGGGACCGCATCCCTAGGAGATGCGTTCCTCATCCCGTGGAACAACTCCCTCATGTACAATCCCACAGATACACAGGGTTCTATGCAAGATCAGAGAGGACAAGGCCAGGGTCATACTTATTGCTCCGGGTTGGCCCAGACAGACATGGTATCCTTACCTGCTGCCCATGTCCATCCATCCTCCGAGGACTCTATCCAACACACCAGATCTGCTTTCTAAGAACAACGGCTGGCTTCTTCATCCGCAGCTCCAGAAACTCCATCTGATGGGTGGTTCCTTCATGGTTCCAAACCCACGAACTAGTCTGTTCTGAGCAGGTCCAATATGTCCTCCTGCACAGACTCCACTCGTAAGACTTACCTGCAAAAGTGGAAACGCTTCTCCATATGGTGCTCCCATAGACACTTGATGCCCCATGCCGTGACCCTCCCTGACATCCTAGACTACCTTTTGAAACTAAAACAGGATGGGCTCTCGCTCAGCTCCATCAGAGTACACCTCGTGGCCCTCACCACCTTCCATGATTTGCTGGACAGATATTCACTTTTTGCCCACCCCACCATAAAACGCTTCCTCATGGGCCTGCAAAATCTCTACCCTGAGATTCATCCACCAGCAGCTGCCTGGAATCTCAACCTAGTTCTCCGAGGTCTTATGAAACCTCCCTTTGAGCCCTTGGCTACCTCATCCTTGCTCCACATGTCTATGAAAGTAACTTTCTTGGTTGCCATAACGTCAGCAAGAAGAGTAGGAGAAATAAGCGCCCTGATGGCCTACCCTCCCTACACAACCTTCTCTAAAGACAAGGTTACCTTGCGACCCGTCACCCCACCCTAAATTTCTCCCCAAGGTGGTGTTTACCTTCCACCTTAACCAACCAATATACCTACCTGCATTCTATCCCAAAGCTCGTAAGACTCCACAAAAAGCGTCATTACATACCCTCGACGTCTGACGGGCAATCGCATTTTACCTAGACAGGTCTAAACCATTTCGTAAATCCCCTCGGCTATTTGTCTCCACTACCAAGAGATCGAAGGGTGCAGCTACAACTCTATCCCAATATAATGTAGTCCTCGGGAGCCAAAAAATTACCGCGTTATAGGTGAAACCGCTTTATATCGAACTTGCTTTGATCCGCTGGAGTGTGCAGCCCTCCCCCCCCCCCCCCGGAGCAGTGCTTTACCACGTTATATCCGAATCCGTGTTATATCGGGTCGCGTTATATCGGGGTAGAGGTGTATCTCTAAGCAACGACTCTCCAAGTGGATTTCTGACTGTATCAGATCCTGTTACCAGACTCAGAAAGCTCAACCACCAGAGGGCATCAGAACTCATTCTACTTGGGCGATGTCAATATCTGTTGCCTTCTTTCATAACGTACCTATTACTGACATCTGCAAGGCGGCCACGTGGATATCTGACCACACTTTCGCCAAACATTATGCTATCACACAGGATACCACGGCAGACACCATAGTAGGCTACACAGTACTGTCTACAGTTGTCACTGCCGTAACTCCAAAATCCCACCAACCATAGTGGGTACTGCTTCACATTCACCTGGAGTGGAGCACCCACAAGGACAGCACTTGAAGATGAGAAGGTTACTCACCTTGCAGTAACTGAGGTTCTTCGAGATGTGTGTCCCTGTGGGTGCTCCACTACCCACCCTCCTCCCCTCTACTTTGGAGTACTACTCTGACATCTCTACGGTAGAGAAGGAACCGAGCAGGGTGCGGGACGCGCGTGCTCAGGCAGAACCTAACGATGCCATGAGACAGCAGCTGAGCACATGCGTCCCGACCAGGTGCTGCTACCGAAGATCTCTGATCAATGGCACCGGGACACACCGTCACCTGGGAGTGGAACACCCACAGGGGGACACATCTCGAAGAACCTCAGTTACTGCAAGGTGAGTAGCCTTCTCTTATGTCAACTTAAGCTGTAGTGTAGCCATAGCCTTAGTAAGTTTCCCAGACCTGAAGAAGAGCTCTGTGTGTGCCCAGAAGTTGGTCCAATAAAAGATATTACCTCACCCACCTTGTCTCTCTTAGGCTATGTCTACACTGGCACTTTCATCACTAAAACTTTTGTCACTCAGAGATGTGAAAAAAACACCTCCCTGAGTGACAAAATTTGTGTGACGAAAAGCGCCTGTGTGGACAGCGCTTTGTCAGGGGGGAGCCGCACTCCTGATGACAAAGCTACCGCCCCTCATTAGGAGGTGGTTTTATTTTGTCGCCGGGAGAGGTGATAAAGAGCAGCCACATGGCGCACCTTACAATGGCACAGCTGTGCTATCCTGAGATTGACACAGCTACAACACTGCATACAACCTTACTAATGTTCTTTTAATGTAATTTTGTGTGTGTGTGTATATAACTACCATGTCTTATTGCTTATGTTCAATATTCAGTTAATATTAAACCTGCATATTGGATCTCAAAGAACTTTACACACGGCATAAATACAGCATCATTGAAAAGCTGCTACCTGGGATAAAGTGTAAAAGCCATCCAGCACATACCAGTGTGTCAAAGGAAACTCTTGGCCAAAGACACTAGCCCTTGTCCTTATTTTTTTATGAAAAGATGAAAAGTGCCATCAGATCTTTAATCAGAGAACCTCTGTTTTTAAGTGAAACACCCACAAATTTCATAACAGTACTTTGTGATCTGTCTTGGGAGGATGAAGGGTTGAGATAACCCTGCTGAAATTTGAGCCTGTTGGTTTGAGAACATCTAGTATTTCAAAGCTGGTTCTTAGACCAGGCATTCTGTATAACAGCATGATCAAATTATGGCTGAAAACATTTATTCATAATTCTTAAAAATAAAAAGAAACGTATTAGAAGTTTTCCTGTCATAGGGCATGATCCAAACCCTACTGAAGTGAATGTGAATCTTTCAATTGATTTCAACAGGCTTTAGATCAGACCCATAATAAGTACAAAATTTAAAATACTAGAATATGTAATTTGCCCTAGCAATGACTAGCTTGCTTACGTGTGCAGCCCACCCCACCTCCCCTCCACCACCAAGATTAGTGTTGAGACAGAAAGGAAACCAAATGCAAACAAGTGAAGAAGTTCTCTACATCTGAAATGAAACCTTCACACTCATCAGATAAGTCAAACCACTGAAGTGAAAAAATTGCAAACAGAGACAGAGTTCTTCAACCAGCAGGGTGAGAGGACAGAGGCACCAACTATATAAACAAACTTCAAATCCCAGGTTACACACAACAGGCTTTCAATATGACTCCTTTTATGGATTCCAAAATAAAACTCCCTGTTAAACTTTAAGTTAAGATTGCTAAATTACAGAACAGCTGTGAAAGAATGAAATTTAAAGAGGCAAAAGTTTAGAAATTCTCAGCGTCTCAGTGTGACTTTCTCAGTTAATATTAATTCTCTAAAATTATAATTAAATGGATAGATTAGCAATACCATCATAAATCTTAAAAATGGAACTTGGACTCTACCTTCCTGTGCTGTAATATTAGGGTATGTGGAATTACTGTGGATTCTACGGATGATGATTGGATTAATGCTATGATGTCACTGATCTTATTTGATCAATATAATGAGCTTGCTGCATGTCTTACTGCATTTGAACGGCTTTCCATAAACAGTATGTGTCTTCATTATTGGAAGTGTTTTGAAATGTATATTATTTACGAAAATGGAAGATTTTCCCAAAACTGTATCACCAACTCTGAGAAATGGCATATGACTGATCATTCCTCAGCACTTTTTGATGGAAGTCCAAAGTATAAAGCTGAACAAGAAGAGGAATATATCACCCAAGGTCAGCTATACCCAACGTGCTAAATTCATACGAGAGTATGCCTATACGCCCCTATTGAGGCTAATGGAGTACACTAGTGTGAGATCAGAACTTGGCACAGTGTATCCCTTATGATCAGCTACCTAACTTTAAAACAGGTTAAATTTCTTATGGCTCATCCAGCCCAAAAAGTTAGGCTTTAAAAGTTTGGGGATACTCACAAGATTGGCTACAAACACTCTTACCCCAAAAGTTTCATCCTTCCTGGAAATATATTCTCTGCCACACAAGACTGATAATATGGCATTTAGGCCCCAGTTCAGCAAAGCAGTTAAACACATGCTTAAGTGTAACAACATCACGTAAGAAGACAGTTCCTTATCCCTCCTCTGTTTTGTTGCTTTAAAGTTGTTGCTTTAAAGTTCACAGAAATTTCAAAGTGCAAACATATTTCAGAGGGGTTGTGTAAATGTATTACAAGCTTCATCAGTTCACATTAGGAAGGAAAAGATTGGTGATGCCAGCAATATTACATTGAATTTACACTTGCCAGCCACAGTTTAGACTCCGTATCTGAAAAGCTTTTAGAAGCAATTGCCTGTGGGACCTAACAAGTGAACAGAGAAGACATCTTTTTTCCCAGCAAGTACAATTTCTCATACAAGATTAAAATGAAATATTATCTATTTATAATTTAAGTGCCAGCAGGATAGGATGCTCAGTACTAACTAAGGTACAAAAACACACACTCTTCCCAGGAGGAGGTTACAGTCTAAGCAGGCAGTCCAGACAGAAAATGGAGTGAAAGAGCCAGAGGATGATTCTAACAAAGGGCCCACTCCACACCTACATAGATCTGATTTTACTGGAGCAAGTTGGGGGCAGGAGCACAAAAGAAGTGAGAGAAAGTGGGGAAACAATAAAATGTTAAAGTGAGAAAAAGTAACAGTAGGAAAATTAGGGGGTGGGAGGGAGTCAAAAAGGCAGAGAAAGTATCTCCCTCTCCCATGCTTCATCCTTTAGTGTCATCTACCAAATCCATTTACCAAATAAAAACCAACATTACTACCTATGCAGTCAGCAAAAGAAATCATGGTCAGGCTAGTGGCATAGTGCAAACGCAGGTGGAGGACCAAGTTCAATTCTGCCCTTCCGGTATCTTTAACCCTGGGTGGGGCAGAACCTCTGTGTAAATAATCTGCTTAGCCCAAGGATATGCGTGTGGACTTCAAGTGGCAGAAGGCATTTTCTCCCCTTGGAGCCAGGCATGTGCAGCTGCAGCATTCCTAGCCTTTGCTGGCACAGGGATTCTGAGAGACCCAGGATTTAGGGGATTATTTTAGCCATTCTCCCATGTGCCAGTGCAGAGTACTGGACTGAGGCATCCTCCCAGCTTAAATCCTTTTAAACGTCCTGTTTTGTAAATATGCATTCTTACATAACCACCTAAGAGTCAGTTGAAAAACAGGAGTAGTATGGGTGGTCTATTTATATACAGCCAGGTGCTGTCACCTGTACCTGTGTTGAATAGTGCTGTACGCCATGAGTGATCCACTGAAATCAGTAGGACTGTTCATAGTATATGATGATACTCAGCGTGAATAAGGGTGGCAGAACTTGGCTTTCAGGGCTTGATTCTGCACCATTTAAGTCACTGGAAGCTTTGCCATTGACTTCAATGGGCAGGATCAGGCTGCCAGAGAGTGGCTTCACTCCACTTTCAGTAGGACTCCTTACTGAGACAAGTACTACTTAACATGAGTAAAGGTGGCAGAGTCTGGCCCCAAATGGCAATAAAAATGTAACTATCTCCTGTGTTCAGGGGTGGAACGCTTTCAGTGTGATGACCCAGACTTGCCAATCGTCCCCATTTAGGAAGCACACTTAGTTTTCTTAATAAAAGTATCACTTTTCCTTTCTGTGCCTCAGGAAAACTCTCCTGCACCAATATATGAATGGTGTTTCAAATGGTGTCCTTACTTTTGTCCCCTAATGTTCCTGAGTCTAGCCTTCAAATGTTGTCAGCTAAAACAATCCCACCTCTAATCTATTTACGCCTCTATTATTTTAATAATGAAAATTGCCTCTTGAGAGCATCAAGTGATTCAAACATTACAGTCATCAATCTTAGGCCACAAAACCCAGTGTGAAGCCGGTAATGTTATTTAGAGAATGAAACCCCTGCTGTTCACTAAAATCACCCTCTCCAGATAAATATTCAGTCAATTACATGCATTCCATACTCAGCTTTCCTTCCCTGCTCCTTAGAAGACCAGTCAAAGCAAACCGCATTCTTAAAAGTAATTTTAGGCACCATTTAAGTTTAAACAGTTTATAAATTATTGCCTAGTAATTTTTTCCCCATTTATTTGTTCAGCTCTTGTTGTCATTCAGCTATTTAGGCTGGATTCATCGTAATTTAGTTCCCTGTTAGCACAGTTGGAAGAAAAGTGGCCCAAAGACAGCAAATGACTGTGCAAACCAAGCTATGTTACATTTCACACAAAGGCAAAATATGTTCTGTATCCAGACTAGCAAATGGGTGCTGGAGTCATGGCCTCTAATCCTAGCCTGGAGGCTGAGCTGGTGCCATACATTTATTTTAGTCTGAATAGGGTTTAAGCATTAGGGTGGAGACATCTTTATCAGTGCACCTCTCAGCAAGACATGATAATAGAAAGTAATCGTCTTTGATCTCAATATAGGCAATGTGTGTTTCACAAACCTCCATGTAAAAGGAACCTGCCTTTGCAGTTGTATAAACCTCCTATTGAATTGAGCTAGTGCCACTGGTATCATGGAGGCTGAAGAAAAAACTGTTAGTTCCCTGCACATCTTTCTCTGGCAATTGTTGTGTCTTTTGCTCTTTAGACAACAAAAAGAAAATGAAACAATTTCTGAATGTGGGGCTGAATTAAGGAAATTCACAGAGTGTTGTCAGTTTGGAGAGCGTTTAAATGCTGCATTAAGGGAGTGGTTAGCACGTGGTAAGCAAAGTGAAGCAATACAACAACCGCTGTTAACTGAGGTTGACTGTACCCTAGAAGAATGTGCCTCAGAAATTGTTATATTAATCATGACACCGACTAACAATGTCAGGGAGCAATTGTTGCATCTTTTGTTCTTTACACAGCAAATGTAATATGAAGGCAGCACAGCAGCACATTGGGGTCCAAGTGACCATGTTTACTAAGAGCTTTTCTACACATACAGCACTGCAGCTGCACCAGTGCAGTGTTTAGTGAAGATGCTACTTACACAACAGGAGACCGTCTCCCATCAGCCCAGGTACTTCACCTGCCTGAGAGGCGGTAGCAATGCCGAGGGTTAGGTTGGTATAACTACGGTATAACTATGTCACTCAGGGTGCGACGTAGTTATACTGACATAAGTTGGTAGCGCAGACCAGGGCTAAGGATACACAACATACGAGGCCTACCTACATGTACACACTGCTGCTCGGGTACGTTACTAAACATAGAACACAGAGCGTGCCACTAGAGGAGACTCAGACTTTTTAAAGGGATACTGCCCAGTTCCTACACACTGCAGAGATAAAAATCAAAGTTGTTCATACTTTTAAAAAATGGCAATTTGTTCTGCAAACCTATTGCCACTCTTGACATTTAAATCAGGAACCGTATTGCTGTTCGTAAGAGCAGATAATATAGCTGACATAATCTCTGTAAATTAGTATTAATGCTAGAGCAATGTATTTGTGGGGGTGGTGCAGCTTTGGAGGATTAGATGAGGGTGTCTGATTGTGAAGTCATGCTATAAACACTGAGAATCCCTGATTCAAGGTATAGATCTATATCTATAAATAGGTATATACTGGGATGTGATGTAGCAATTAAGCAAAAGACTTGGTACCAGGGCTCCTGGGTTCTATTCCCAGCCTGCCACTTAATGATGTGACTTGTAGCCTCTCACTGAACCTCTTTGTGTCTGGGAGTCCCATGCAGTCATCCTTATCCAGAAAGGGAGTGTCAGGAACATTTATTCTTTTGTGGACAGTCCCTCCGCAAAAGAATAAATGGACACAAATCGGACATCAGGAATGGTAACATACATAAGCCAGTAAGTGAACACTTCAATCTCCCTGGTCATTCTATTACAGATTTAAAAGTCACTATCATTGAACAAAATTCAGAAACAGACTTCAAAGAGAAACAGCAGAACTAAAATTCATTTGCAAATTCAACACCATTAATCTGAGCTTGAATAGGGACTGGGAGTGGCTGGCTCATTACAGAAGCAGCTTTTCCTCTCCTGGAATTGACACCTCCTCATCTATTATTGGGAGTGGACTACATCCATCCTGATTGAATTGGCCCTGTCAACACTGGTTCTCCACTTGCGAAGTAACTCCCTGCTCTCCATGTGTCAGTATATAATGCCTGCATCTGTAACTTTCACTCTATGCATCCGAAGAAGTGAGGTTTTTACTCACGAAAGCTTATGCCCAAATAAATCTGTTAGTCTTTAAGGTGCCACCAGACTCCTTGTTGTTTTTGTAGATACAGACTAACACGGCTACCCCCTGATACTTGACAGTAATAGGGGGTCTCAAATGGGGAGGAGGAAAATGAAAAGTAGAGAATATTCAGGCCTTTTGCAGATATTTGGAAGAGTCCCACTACCCCTCTGGGAAGGGGCAGTGGGAATAGACTAGAACTATTCCAATGGGAATTGTTTTGATAATGATCAGGAACAAATAATTATCACATTTATACATCAGTAGGATGTACATGATGCTCTATAAAAGACAGCCCCTGTCCTAACAGTTTTACACCTATTGCAAACATATTTTCTTTTTCATGATCTCAGAATGAAGTTTCCTAAAAACAAGCTTGGTTATAATGTTGTATCAGTCGATGGATTTAAGACACAGGCATTTCTTATAAGAGAGCTAGCCAAAAGGGTCATGTACATTTACCTGTTTGTGTTTATCTGAATGCAAAAGTTTGGAAA
Organism: Trachemys scripta elegans; assembly: GCF_013100865.1. Classification (NCBI taxonomy): domain Eukaryota; kingdom Metazoa; phylum Chordata; order Testudines; family Emydidae; genus Trachemys; species Trachemys scripta. The sequence goes on along the minus strand of NC_048298.1, from coordinate 37,520,036 downwards.
GTATAGAAAAAAATCGGAATCCAAGTGTTGCCAGCCCAGATGGGCCCGAGGAGGCAAACAGCGGGGTTCGTTGCCTGGTGTGCTTTGCACTAATAGACACACCAGGTCTGGAGAAGCAAACCAACTTTATTCAAGAGCTCTGAATAGGCACTAGGAGACCAACACGTCTCAAATCAAGCGCAGCACATATTAGCACATGTTCCATTTTATATTCCAAGCAGTTTCTGTGTAAGCCTTTGTCTGTTACTCCCTCTTACCCCTCCCATCCCTCCCTCCTCTAGCAGTTACAGTTAGAAAAATTCCCATTCGTATGCTTATCTATGGCCTTGTAGATTCATACGCACACAGTCTTAGCCAGTCTTTCCCTCCCCCTATTCCTCCGCATTATCACTACAAGTTTTGCTAGTGTGAACAAAACTACAGCTGTCTGCTAGAAAAGCTGACCCTTACATTTCTGCTTCAGCATGTAAGCAGTTAGCACAGAAGTAGGTGAAAGTTGTCAAGATGGAGTCACTGTGGCTCACTTAGACCCAGAGCAAAGGAGTTTCATCGGCTCTTATGGCCTTCCACTCTCCTGAGTTACCTGGTAGCTATGCCTAGTGACACCAACACAAGAATACTATTAAAGTAGAAAGTTCAAAAGTAAAGACTAATATTTCATCTGTGTAACAGTTTTTTCTTTATAGAATTTTTAAAAGTAAATCCACTTACTTAAAAAGAATGTTATTATCTTGGTAGATTTATAGCAGGATCCATCAAAAAGAACCTACCAAGAAGCCATCAGACAGAAACACAATGCACCTGCAGGCTGTGGCTTTGATTATTTGCTGACAAATTATTATTTCTAAATCCCTGTTCACCAAAGCCATTTGAAAATAGAACTTTTATTTCACTCATTTATGTTACAATATATTTTCCAAACTAAACAAGTGGGCCAAATCTTGCCGTCATTATTCAAGCAAAGCTCTCACTGATGAAAAAGATCTCATGATTTGACCATAAGGCCCAATTCAGCCTATGTACTTAAACCTATGCATAATCTTAAACACATATTTAAGACTATCCCTATTCTGTAGACCATTTAATTATATGTTTCACTTTTAATCACATGATTAAGTCTCATTGACTTCAATTGAGTTACATCAGCAGAGAATTTGGCCCAATGTTTATTATTATAAATGCCAAGCTGTGGGTTTTTTTCCTCCAGGAACCTAGCATAATATGAAGTAGGATTCAGGAAGCTGACAAGTCCAGTTGAAAGGGGCAGCTCCCGGCTTAATGGAGTCAAGTGAGTACTCATCTGAAAATTTTACTTTCTTAACTGATTTGAGCTATCTCCAGTAACAGCCAGAGGCCAGACATAATTTTCAGGTCTTGATGTGTTTTTGTCTTATCATGCTAATCAGTAGCTGACTACTGGCCACAGACAAAGAAAGTGCTGGGAACAGACAAGATGACCCTGTTTACTTTCTCAATGGCCTACAAACAATTGGTATGTATTTGCTGTTTACTTTCATCCAAATGAATTTATCTTTGGCTTATGTTAAAGCATACATATACAGCATCTTTGGAACTACTTTTACATAACTTTTACTTCAAAGGGGGCTGGCAAATCATTCAATACACCCTTCTGTACAGTGTAGTCTTCTTTAAATCATCCTGTTAATTATTCTTAAAACCTGCATATTCATTCCTATTATTATTTACTTACCGGGAACAAAGCATTCTCAGTGGAGGGGATCCGACTATAAAATGAACTTCTGCAGGAGATTAGGCAAACCCAGAGTCTGATCATCTTTACAAAATGCTGCAAAATCTGCCTCTTCATAAGACGCTTTCCTCTGTAACAAGAATGACACCCCCCAACACTGGCATTCCATCTACCTAAACAGGCCCCCACTTTTGCGCAAAAAAATTAAATTAAATTAAATTAAAACCAAGTAAATTAAAAAACTAAACTAAAAATTAAAAACTAACAATAAATACAAACAAGCAAATCAAACCATTAACGACAACCACTGTCCCCACATGCATAGGTTAGTTTTTAATCCCTAACAAGGGGCTCCATTAATCCACTAGAGATGTGGCTATTGCTACTGATTTTATGTGCAAAGTGCTCACATAGTACAGTGATGGGCCACAGTATAGAATCCCAATGGAGACAGTATATTTCTAGCACCTTCAGGTCCCAGTCTGGAGCTGGAGCCCCAAGTTCTAAGCATTGCACAGGCACCTAATGAAACGATGGTCCCTGCTACACAAAACGTATGTATGTTTGAAGAGCAGGAATTTCACTTGCATTGTAATAATCTTCAACTCTTGTCCTCCTTTTCTCCTTCCACTATCCTCTCAGAAACAACCTGTGTTGCTCACAGCATTTACCCAACAACTGCCTCTAACTTTACTATCAGCTTTGTATTGCCATCCACTGAAAGCAGCCTACAGATACTTCTAAGGATGTTTTACCTCTTTGTAGGCCTGCACTGAATTGAGGTTCTGAGCCTAAAAGCTTCTCATGCAAGTAGTCCAACTGACTTCCACGAGAAATGATTACTTAGGTGAGGCTGGACTGAAAGCAGAGTGGCCCCAGGGATAGTGCATTGGATGGGGATAAAAGGAGATGTGAGTTCTTCTAGTCCTGCCTTTGCCACTAACAAATCACCTCACCGCGCCCCTGTTTCCTAGCCCAGCCTTTGTCTAACAGGTCTATTTAAAAGCTGTTACTCACTCACTCTTTGTATGGTGCTAAATACCCTGGGCCCTTCGCACTACTGTACTAGCTCCTGTCAGTATTTCCATGGCCCTGATTAACATTCTATCTGAGTGTCTCACAGTCATGGGCAGAAGGTATCATATGCCGGGGGAGGCTTTACCTCCCCAAACAGCTTGGCATAACCCTGCCCATGCTCTGCCTCCAGGTCCCCTCCTGCAGTTCCTGCTCTTCCCTGGCCCAGGCTCGCTGGGGCTGGGGCGGGCTGGCCTGCCACCAGGACACGGGGCAGTTGGCGCTGGGGCCATGCCACCTGCCTGGCGCTTGGGGCGCTGGGACTGCATCATCAGGTGCTCTGGGGCTGGAGGCGCTCGGGTGGCCTGGGGCTGGGGCCCATGGTAGAGGTGCTCTGGGCTCCTGCGGGATAGGAGGGACAGAAGGGGAGGAGGAGGGGCTGGGACTCAAGCAGAAGGGGAGGGGTCGGGGGCTAGCCTACCCCAAAGGCCAGTTCACTGGCTGCCCATGTTCACAGTGATTAATGTGTTTAGCCTCACCATACCCATGTGAGATAGAGAAGTGCTATTATCCCCATTTTCCAGATGGAGAACTGAGGTACAGGGAGATTAAGTGAATTGCCTAGTGTCACACAGGAAATTTGTGACAGAGCACGAAATTGAACCTGGGTCTCTAAAGTCCAAGACAGCCCTGGAAAGGGTTCCACTTGCTTCCCCACTCACACCTGGCCAGCATCTCAGAGCCAGGGCCCCTCCTACTTCCCTCTCCCCACTCACTTGCTCACAATCCAGAGACCAGCAGTTGTTCTCCATTCTACAGACTGGAACCCATGTAGGCTGAGCAAGACTTTGAGTGTTTAAACCCCATTATTCCCTTGCTTGGCTGAGAAATGCATGGGCACAATCTCACCATTTGAGTGAAAGAATTAATGTTGCCTGCAACAAGCTGATAATTTGTCTTAGATCTATGTTTTGACATTATATAATAGTTTGGAAGAAATCAAATAGGATTTTTATATAAAGAGTGTGGGAATTATGTTCAAAATAGTTAATAGCCCCCAGGCCTTTTAATAATATATGTTTTACAGCACTCAAAAATGTGCTAGGAAGCTCACATTACTAATAAGAAGGCAGGGTTCCTATGCCGGATCTTCCAACCTAATTTCAGACATAAAACAATGAAAAACACAACAAAATAATTCTGAGGGGCTGAAGGAAAGGGGTTACAACAATAGGATTATGAGGTTACTCAGCGAAGGCTTGTGCACAGCATGGATGAATACAGAACTCCTTGGGGTTTGTTTGAGTATTTTGGACACATGGGGGTTTGTTGGAGTTGTACACATTCTCCTGCAACTCCGAAATACGCAGTGCAACTAAGGCTGAGGGATGCAAAAGGGGCTGTAAACCACCTTTGTGCTCTCCTAGTCCTGCTTCAGTTGGGCATTGGGCCAGCCCATCAGCATATGTTACATCACCTGTAAAGAACCCCAAGCAGTTGTTACAGCTGCCAGGGATTGCCAGGACACAGAGAAGCCTTGATCACAACTCTGCTTCTTATTCATGTGTGCCTCCTACTTTGGCAATCAGAAGAAGCGGTGGTGCCCTAAGGGCCTTTTTGGAGGAGGATTTTACCTACATGGTGTTATCTTCCCATGGGTTATATATGTTCGGTGAAGGTGACCCCATTAAGGCCTCCCCCATTGATTTAACTGGAAGTTATGTACGTAGAGGTTTTGCAGGATCAGGTCTACGACTTAGCTCTGTGCACACTGAGCAGCCAAACCATGTCAGAGGACAGTTTTAAGAGTTCCTTTGAATTGGTTTGAAACTCAGGCCCAGATTCTCCTGTGTTAAGGCTGCTTTGTGCCACACTGTCATTGCAAAGTAGCTCTAAAACCAACAGGTAAAAGCCTGGCCCAACTGAAGTCAATGATACTAAACCAGTTTCTTTGGAACTACATCTTTACTAAGTTTAAATGTGGCTCCTAAATTTGAGTTGAAGATGGAGCACTTGATGAACTTGACATTGATGAATAAAGGCTTCAAGTGTTTCCCCATAGCCCTAATTAGTCTTATTTTGTATTGCTCTTCTCTAGTTTGAGGAAATGGAGACAGGTATAAATAAACCATATTTGTCCTCAGAAACAAGGAGCAAGAAATGAAACAATGAAAGAAAAAAATCCATGGGATATTTGTTTTTTCCAAACAACAGTATTAATCCCTGGGAACTTTTATGTTGTCATTTTTCAGGGTATTTAAACAGATCATGTAATTTTCCTGCTAGCTTACAAACAATAAAACAAAAATGTATGGTGAAATCCTGTCTCCCACAGAAGTCAGTGTGAGTTCTGTCATTGATTTCAATGGGTCTAGGATTTCACCCCTACACATTTACACATACACTAGATACCTGATATCTAGTTATTGTCTTTCTAAAATCTGTTGCTGCTAGAGGTCTGAAAACATTCTGGAAGAGTCTATTTTAAATCAAGCACTATATTTACCATGTCTGAGCCCTTCAAAAAGCTATTATGAGCCTATTTGTTTTAATTATATACACATCTATTTATCAGCGAAAATACTTTGTAGTAGATTTATTCTGATTAGGACCTGACATTTTATTAATATCTAAAAAGTTCTTGAAATAAGTTTACATATTGTAAAGCAGCCGAATTATTGTGTGTTTCAGAGTAAAAAATGGATCAAGTGATAAGAAATGGATTAAAAAATGATATAAATAGAGCTGATGGGAAAATCTGTTTTCATAAAAATGTAAAATTTCCATTAAATTTTTTTATCTAAAGTTTGAAACTCAAAAATTTTCATCCGTCTTTTGATATAATTTTTCTAATAGCAATATGTATGCTAGCTGTAACTCAGATCCTATACGGCCTCAACTAGTCTGCTCCCTTTTCTGGGATATCTGGCACCCTTTGTTTTAATACTATGTAAGAAAATAACTTGCACTGTCAGCAATTCTATTTATTTTTAATTTACAAAACTGACAGAACTTGTGCTAAAAAAAGGGTGATGGGAGTAGTATTTGCAGTTATACATTTTCATGTATTTATAAAATGTTAATGAAATGATATTCATTTATTAGTAAAATAATTAAAATACATAATCATTTGAATGCCTTAAATGTGTATCATCTTTCCTCTCAAACACTCCCAAAGTCCTGTACAAACTATAAGCAATATTCTGGCTTTGTGTAAGTATGTGTTGCCATAGATGACTTCAGCTGAAGCCAGAATATGGTCCTATACTATTCCATTTAGGAAAAACTTCCCCCCCCTCTGAACTTGAATATACCTTCTGCTAATCTAGTCAATGAAAGATGAACATTCCATGGCTAAATATATAACCCTGCCTCTGGATATCCTACTCAATGAGACAATACAGTAAATTCCATAAGTGCTCAGTTCTCTGACTCCTATTGAAATCAACAGTAGTTATGGTGCACTTTACACTTCATGGGATTGGGACTTAAGAGAAGTTTCCAGACAGAATATTCTTTTACGAACAGAAAGCTGTCTCCTTTGTAGTTCTTGGTCACATAAAGAAAGTGCCTCTTGAAGGGCAATTACCAAAAGCAAAACATTTTCACTTGATAAGTAAACTGGGCTGTTTTTTTTCTGCCAAATCAGCAATGTCTGACAACAAAAGAGACACACCAACCCCAGGAGACAGCCTGTCTGTCAAGTACTTTTCTAGGGGCTTGCTTAATTTGATTTAGCATGCACATAACAAAACTACCATGTGTCACAATTTAATATGCCACATAGCATGCTGCAGCACTGACATTTTCAGACTCATGAAATCCCATATGTAAATTTTTGCATTTAAGGAAAGTCATTGTCTCCACCTCCCTGGTTATCACAACAATCACTTGAATGGGCAATAAGCCCAGGTCTTGTCCTGAGTGTTTTGATAAGCTGTTGATAAACGAATGGGGCAGTGAGCTTGTATATAAACCACAAGGCTTGTGTGTCTGAACACTGGCGAGGGACTTGACAACTCCATATTTAGCAACTCAGGAGTCACACAAAGATGTTTCCTGCAGCACAGATGCTCTTTGCTCTGAGTAGCTTCCTAAGATTGACAATGGGTTTTGACATTGGATTATCCACTAAGTGTGTAGCAATACCTATGGAGATGGGCATGTGCCACAGCATTGGTTATTCTGAAATGAGGCTTCCCAACCTGATGGGACACACAAGTATGGCAGAGGTTATTCCAAAATCTGCTGAATGGCACCACTTTGTGGAAACTGGCTGCCACCCTCATGCAAGGACATTCTTGTGCTCTCTGTTTGCGCCAGTCTGTTTAGATACGTAAGTACCATGTCATGTTCTAAAATCCTGCCTTGTGTACCTGAATAGATATCAATCTGAATGCATGTTGTTAATCTTAAAATGAAGATAATTCTCAGCCAAATTGTTTCTCTTTTGCTGAAGCATTATTTATTAACTTTTCTTTTGCCTGCCTGTTCCAGGAAAAAATTCCACACAAGTGTTCTACTTAAACGTTGGTCAAGATGTAAAAAAAAAAAAAAAGAGAGAGAGCGCTGTGATCAAACAATGTTGGGTTTTATTTTGTTTGATTGCTGTGTTATTCATTTTAATAATTTAGGGTCCAATCCAACTACTGCTGAAATCACTTATTGGACATAGAAGTAGGCCCTTATTGAGTGCCTATCAAAAATAACATACAGGCATTTTTCTTTAAACAATGCATGAATTCTAAAAGCCAGCCGAAGGCCCAGATACAGAACCTTCAGCAGCACCCTCTGTCTGTGTAGAATTGCATCACTGATGAAGACTGAGGATGTTAAATGCTGACATGTAAGAAAGACTTGCACAACTCTGTACAGAATTTACTGTAGGAATAATCACTATTGTCACTGACTTCCAATAAATTTAGCTGATTGGACCTGATTTTTATTTTTTCACAGCTTCATCCATCCTTGTAGGAGTATGTGTGTCGCTGTTCGTGACAGCTGTGCTCCTCTGCTCCTCTGCCATGGACTGTCTTGGCCTGACAGTTTGGACTGTGATCGTTTCCCTGCTGATGAGGACATGTGTCTAGCATCTCTTAGCAAAGAATACAAACATATTCATAAAGGTAGATGGAGTAGATGGGTGGGAGGGCGGTGAGCTCTTCTAAAATCAAGTTTACAGAATCAATCAAATACAACTTGAGGGACAAATTTTGAAAACAGTCTCTTGTAAATAGTCATTTCCATGGTGCACATTTATTCAGTTTGTGCATGCATGCAGATCCATTTTGCACCCCATCCTGTGAAGTGCTGAACACCTGCAGTGTAAACTGGGCCAGATTTTAATTGGTATAATCAGTATAACTCCACTGAAGTCAAGGAAGGATGGTCAGAAGGCAGGAGGAAGGCTAATACAATCATGCATATATGCAGCATAATCAACACTGTATCAATAGAGGTCAATGTATTTTATTTATTTACTGATAGGCGTGTCTATGGCCCTCATCACCATGTATTTGAGTACTTCATATACACAATAAATTTGCCTCACAACAGCTCTGTGAGGTAGGGAAGGATTCCCATTTTAGTTCTGGGAAACTGAGGCACAGATAGATTAATGCCCAAATTTTAGCACCCAGCAGCTCCTCTTAAAGTCACCTTTGGAAATCTGGCCATAAGTGACTTGCCCAAACTCAGACAGGAAGCCTGTGGCAGAACCAATACCATTTCCTGAGCCCTAGTCCAATGCCTTAACCACAAGATCTTCCTTCTAATGAATTTAGCATAGCATCACCAATAGATTTGCTCCAATACACATACCATAAATGGTACAAATTGACACCCTTGTCACTCTTAGCAAGGACTGAATGGGTATGGAAAATGAAACCCCTTTTCATCCATAGAAGGGGGCCCATTTTCAGAGTACTGTCTGGAAGCTTGTCTATGTCACACCTGTTCTGTGATTAAGTGGAGAACATCACCAGGGCCGGCTTTAGAAAGTGCGGGGCCCTACTTGACTACCCGGCGGCGGCGGCGGGTCCTTCACTCGCTCTGGGTCTTCCGCGGCACTGAAGGACCCGCCGCCGAAATGCCACTGAAGACCCGGAGCGAGTGAAGGACCCGCCACCGAAGTGCCGCTGAAGACCCGGACCGCCGCCGGATGAGTAAAAATTAAAAAGTTAGGCGCTCTTCTTTAGGGCGCGGGGCCTGATTCGGGGGAATTGGGGAAATCAGCCTGAAGCCGGCCCTGAACATCGCTCTTCAGGCCTGTCACTCTAGCACCTTTAATTGGCACTAAATTCAGACAAAGGACAAAACTTAACGAGACTTTAATATTTCTTACCAGAATTGCCAAAGCCTATATGCCAGACCTGCCCAGCAGTGGAGGAATTCTTTACACAGAAAAGAGTACTAGATGTTTTCTGTGCCAACAACTTTGGTAAGTTCTTGTTAGTGTATGTATGATTAAAGACACTATTATTTTGATTCCTGAATAGTGGACATACTTCGTCACTTCAGATGTATTCAAAAACTATCTCTAATATAATTGGTAGTTTGTGAGGGGACATCAAGTGCTAAATCCTGATGTCAATGAGTTTGGTCACCGATTTCAGGGTGTGCGTGTGTGTGTGTGTCAGGATTTAGCCCCAAATGAATATTTTCTGGAACTTTTTTCTCCTATAAACCATATATAAATAGGTCCTATGCTGATTTCTTTTGAATGATGAGGCTGCCTTATTGTCTATTTTATAACCAAGTGGCTTTTTTATTCTAGTCTAGTTTGCTGTACTTTACTGCAGTGTACTTTATGGATAACATCTGTGGCAAAGGAGTGAAGTGGCTTTTTTTGGTAGTTAAAACCAAAAGAAAGCTGAGGCACTTGGCTGTTTGACATTAAGAGGAAAGTTCCTTACTGAGTGTGTACATGTGCATTATTCCTGTTAACCACACAAAGCAAGATTCAGTAAACAGTAACATTAAAAAAAATCTTACCTGATGAGGGTTGAAAGTTCTGGCTGCTGCCTCATTGCGGTTCCACTGACAATACTTTGAGATTACAGCTAGAAGCCTCTTCTAGAACCCACAGAAGTCAATGCTAAGACTTGTATTGACTTCAGTTGACTTTGGATCAGGCCTTAGGAGAAGCGTGTGTGGAAATGCAATAATGCAGTTGGATGTGGGGAAAGAGCTGGATGGGAAGCTTTACTGAGAAAGGGAAGAACTAAAGAAGGTGGAGCAAAGAGCAGGCAGCAGTAGCCAGATATTTTGCTGGTTGATTCTGCTGAAAAATGGACAAAGTCACAATTTCAATAAGACCATCTGGGATACTGGACTGCCCTACAAAGCTGGAATACCAGTGTGCTGGAACATCTTGTCACCCTAGTAGTTGGACACATGCAGTGTCACTAAAGATATATGACAGTGATCTTTGTGGGGTTACATTTTCCTGATTGTGTGATTCACTGAAAAACTTCTCTTATTTATGTCCCTCTTAAAATACTGCCATAATCAATGGCAATGACCCAAAACAAAGGTATGGCCTAATACTTATATGGTAGAATACACTATGGATCCCTCCACTGCTCATTAGGCAGTATTCCTTGCTACATTTAAATAGTTAAAGCAACTTATGTGTTTTTTTCCCCCAGCGGTGAAGGTAAAGCTGTCCAAAAAGAGAACAGTTTCTGGTGATCAGGAGTATAATATTGAATGCCAGGTGGAATTCATCAACCAGGGTTTGCCCTTGCCTTATGATACTCGGAATATGATACAACAGTGGTTGCTTATGAATGAAAATTGTACTCAGAGGATGACCCAAACCTACCGCCCCATGGTGTATCTCATTGTGGGGAATATTGAGGAGGGTACCGTTTTAGTAAACCAAATTTACCGCTGGCAGAGGAGGGACTCCCAGCTGACTTTGGCCACACGGAAGTGGAAACACCATAAATGTTTATAAATATTTATCTTGTGGTCCCTGATACATGTAAAAGGTGACTACACTCCTCATACCAATGCAATCTTGTAAATAGAAATGTATTATAAATGCAATGTAAAGTCTTAATGTAATATTTTTTAAATATGTTATAATAGGTTGAATTCAACCTGGGTGTAAGTGGACATAAGTTCTGTGTGGTAAATGGTCCAGCCACTTTGGCCCAGCATGTATAAATGTGTATCCTCAGATTGTTGTGAAAAATCTTGCATAAAATGTATAACACTGTCATAAAACACTTGCTTAGGCAAATCATAACAATGAATGCTTCTAATGCTGTTTGAGGTGTTCAGCACCTCTGAAAATCTGTCTGTCTACAGTTTCTTAAGTTTTCTGTATTGCTCATCACTGTAATATCTCAGTATTGACTTTTACATGCCTAACTGTGATTTTAGGTGCCGAATTTTAGGCACCTGCTTTGATAAAATTTGGCCTAGATCTACACTAATAATCTACTTAATTTCTTACATTGATGGAGTGTTTTAAAAGAAGGTGGCCCTCTACTGGACATTTCTATATGGATAAAATGGTTTCCTTTTCTGTCAAATAGACATCAGTTTGACTGCCTCAGGGCCAAAGGGCCTCAGCAGGACATAGTTGGATGGCTAGTTTTATTTTATAATGGGTAGCACTTACAATACCATAGTATTAATATTTTAATGCATAAGACGAGTACAGCTTTTGAAAAAGTAATTTCTTTATTGTGTGTGATCATTTTGAAAGTGTACACTCCTACTGGAATCTGAATCAGAACTTTGCTGAATGTATCTAGTCTGTTTTCATTTTATTAATTAAAATAAAACATTTGTTACTTTAAAAAATCAACACAGGTGCTCTGCCAGCTGTCTCTGGGAATTACACAGGACTAAGACAACTGCAAAAGGCACTGCTAATATTCAAGAAATGTAAAACATTATACTGGCCAAATGACTGTAATTAGCATCATCAGTTGTAGTATGCCTGTGCTAATCTTAAAAAACAGTAGTGATGGATGGGGCTCAGCTTAATTTCAAACACATAAGAACTAATTTCATAAATATGTATAATCAGCACAAAAACATGTAATAGCTACTGCATAAATTATCAGCTACACCAGTAATATGCTACCTCTTGTGTTTGTATATTTAAAAAGTTTAAAAAAGAATCTGGAATTTTAAAGCAAGGTCCTGTCTAAGGTCCCAACTACATCTGCTAGCACATGGTTCTCTACCATGCTCCAGGGCATCCTTATTAAAACTAAGCAAATAGTTTTTTAGTGATTCATTAATCTCCTTCTTGTTCACTTACATACAAAAAATTAAAAATCTAGCTTACACTTAGCTAATATATACAACTTTGTGTTCCTATTATTGTTAGCCCTGGCTTCTCTCCTCCCACCATTATGTCTTATACTCACCTGTCACATATTGTCCTTAGTTAGACCCAATCCTTTAATAAACTCTTTGATTGAGTCTACCCTTACAGAGCTCATTGGGGACTGTAAGCTCTCTGGGGCAGGGACTGTCTTCTGTCCCATGTTGTTCAGTTCCCAGCACTATGGAGTCCCACTCTTTGCCTAAGGCCAATAGTAACAACATGGCTTCTTCTTACCAGTGAGGACAAGAAAATACGGGACTGAATCATATCTTAATAAATAACCCACTTCCTTCCCTGATGAACCGAGGGACGCACCCCACCCATGTACTTATTCTCTACACCAATATTGACTTGGACTCTTAATATATTCCATGGGTGGCATACCCGAGCCTATATATCCACTGATGCTTTAAAAACTCCCACACCCCAATCTGGATCTATGCTGGTTATGTGATATGTATGTACCTCGTGAACCTTGTAACCGATACTCGCAATCCCCCATAACCCAAGCCCAACCCCAGATGTACAGTACCTTCCCTCTTGTGTAAATTTGATTTCAAAGATTAACTTTAATAAAATATTTTTAAAGCTGTTTGCCCATCCATACTGGCAAAAAAAGTTGTATTTAAACTGTTATAACAGTATCCCCTATTCATAACAGAGAGTTGTGTACAAGCATGTTTATTCAAGTAGTGCAGATAGGCCCCAATATGAATCTTTTCTAGTAATTAAAATCCATATGGCATAGAAGTTTCTGTATATATTGTGGAACACTTGTTATGAATTGAGTAGTGTTGTTACTGGGAAAAATCCCATCCTTAGGTAGGTGTCCACAATTCCCATTGACATTAATTAAATGTAAATCATTTGCCAGAGGATGTTGTGAAGGCCAAGACTATAACAGGGTTCAAAAAAAGAACGAGATAAATTCATGGAGGATAGGCCCATCAGTGGCTATTAGCCAGGATGGGCAGGGATGGTATCCCTAGCCTCTTTTTGCCAGAAGCTGGGAATGGATCACTTGATGATTACCTGTTCTGTTCATTCCCTTTGGGGCACCTGGCATGGTCACTGCCAGAAGACAGGATACTTGGCTAGATGGACCTTCAGTCTGACCCAGTATGGTCATTCTTATGTTCTTATATATGTGCATCTGAACCAGAGCTAGCCCATAGTTTGATATTATGGACTGGAAAACTAATACAGATTGAAAAATATCCAGAAGCTGAAACTTGGAAGCTGTGTTGTATAATGAAGCAACTGGTTAAAAAAGCATGTGGTTCAAAAGCTCAGGTCATTCTGTCCTGTGGCTTGTTTGTCAATCTCTGCTGATACAATGGTAAATATTTAAAGAACTCTGTCAGTGCTTATACAAGTACCAACTCCCCCATAAAGGTCGCATAAAAAGGTTCTCTTCAATGTAACAGTCACACCCAGCAGTTGGTGACCCATTTTAGAAGCACAATAGCTCTCAGAATGGTCAGCAACATCACTAACCTGGTTTTGATCATATTAAAACGTACATTTTTAGTATGATCTACAGGGAATTAGATTCGTGGTTCTTGATAAAAAATAAAATGGGTTATTTCCTTAGTTTAGTTTTATTTACCTTTATATTGGGGGATTTAGTCAGGGTTTAGGTTGAAGGGTTTTGTTGGATTATGGCAAAAAAGTTTAATAAAATACTCCTGTTTTAAACCGTTCCTGTTTGGGAGTGTAACAAAGACTGGCCCAGAAAACACATTCAAAAGAATCCCTGACAAAGGGGCTGATACCAGTTTGCACTAATGATATGTTTACGCTACAGCGGCACAGCTGCAGCGTGGCAACTGTGCCGCTGTAGCATAGACACTTGCTACAGCGATGGAAGGGATTTTACCTTGAGGGGTGGTAGCTAGGTCCAAGCAAGAATACTTCTGTTGACTTACCAGTATCTATACTGGGGTTTAGGTCAGCAGACTGTCTCTGAGGGTGTGAATTTTTCACACCCCTGAGCGACATAGCTAGGTTTCAGGTGTAGATCAGGCCTAAGTTTATTTACACAGCTCTGGTAGTGTAAAGGGGCCTCAGAATGGATATAACTTACATATTTACCCACCATAAAACCTCTTTACACATGAGAGAGGTGTAAAGTGGCCTTAGTGTAATGAAAACCAGGACCTTTAAGTTTCCTCAGTGAGGTTCACACACACACACACACACAGCCCTGCCCCTCACACATACACACAGTGTCCTGCCACCCCTGCCCCAACACATACATAGAGTGCCCTGCTGGTGCCTCCTCCCCCACAGTGCCCTGCCACCCCTGCCCCTCACACACACACACACACACACACAGTGTCCTGCCCCTCACACACACACACATACACACACAGAGTGCACTGCCACCCCTGCCCCAACACATACACAGAGTGCCCTGCCGGTGCCCCCTCCCCCACAGTGCCCTGCCACCCTTGCCCCTCATACACACACAGTGTCCAGCCCCTCACACACATACACAGAGTGCACTGCCACCCCTGCCCCAACACATACACAGAGTGCCCTGCCGGTGCCCCCGCCGTCCCAGTGAACTGCCACTCCTGCCCCTCACACACACAGTGTCCTGCCACCCCGCCCCAACACACACACACACACTGCCCTGTACCTCACACACAGTGCCCAGCCCCACTAGTCCCTCGCACACACAGTGCTCCGCCATCCCTAGTTCGCTCTCTTTCTCTCACACACACGCCCTACCATGGAACTCCTCCCTCAGAGATCGGTCACGTGAGCCACTTCAATGGGAAGGACGAATGAGGGAGGGGGAGGGGGAGGTGGAGCTGGTTGGGGGGGGGGGTTCACTCCGGATTCATGGGCTGACAAAGGAAACAGGAAGAGAAGACAAAGGGGCCACGCCGCAGCAGCGGTACAAAGACAGCCCAGGTAGGGGACGCAAGGCCCCAGCTCAGAGCAAAGATACAGTAACCCCCCCTTCTCCTTTGCACCCCCCCTTCCCCCGAGGGGCGGTAACCTGAAGCCCTGTACCACCTGCACCCCTAAAGCCCAGGCACAGCCCGGGAAGAGAACGAGGAGTCCATGGCCTTCTCCTCCCGCAACTTGCACCGTTCTTCTATGCGCGCCCGCCCCCACGTGGTGGTTGCCTGCCTGCAGGACTGGTGCATTCTCATACCCTCTCCCCCAACTTCTTCGTATGTGTTTGCACGGCTGAGCCAAGCGGTCTCACGGCCTTTTGTGGGGTGCCACTGACCTCGGGTTATGGTGTGAAAGCGCTGGAGCTTCACTAGCATCCCGTGTTCAGACAACTCGCTCTTCGGATTATTTTTACTGGTGGAGGGTGGGGGTGACTGGATGATTTGATTTTGCAGTTGGTCCTGCTGCAGACACGCGATCTATTTAAATAATAGGGCAACCCCGTGTAATTTAGACGTTCTAAAATAAACTGATACGAGACTGAACTGGAAAGCTGAGCTGATATGGGCAGTTCTAGGTTACATATTAACATCCCACTGACTGATCTCTGGTCCTTGCCTTTGATGACACCAGTTTATTGTTTTGCATTTGAATTTCCTGTATGTCATTTTATATCCGTTTTTAAAATTAATTTCTTTTTATGTCCATAAAACCCATCCTTCTAAAAGTAAACCTTATAAAGGTTAATGTGATAAATTATGATAACTGTAATTGCTATGGTATAAATAATAACACTTTGGTTTCACCAATCTGAGGATTACCCAATATTTCACAAACAGACATTCAGACCTGACAGATAGGTATGTATTGCAATGTTACAGTTTGGATAACAGAGAGTCTAGTGCTCTAATGGCAACAATGTTGCTTCGTATTCAGACAATTGCAGGGCAATTTTCTGCCTGAATATGCACAAATGTATCTTGGGATGTCTGTTTTGTTTTGTTTAGCAATGGCTTCAGGAACAGCTTTGATTTACGATGATGAAATGACAAGTTGCAAACTACTTTGGGATGAGTAAGTCAGCTGCAGATTTGCTGCATTTTTTTTAATCAACAATCCGTTATTCGAGAGTTTTTAGAAATGCTGTATACAAGAGCTGGTGGGTGGCCCTGATTTCCATTTTGTGAGCTGCATTTTCTTGGGACCCAGAGAGTATTATGATTTTATCGCTTTTGATCAAAGTAGAATCCTGCTGTAAATCCCTTTTTCTTTGCTGGCGTTGAGCATTATGTATCTCTGATACTCTTTTCATTTGAGTACTCCTGCCTTCTTTATTTTGGGTCTCTATCTCTATTTTTTTATTGATTTTTTTTTTGGCTTTGTTCTTTGTTGGTTACAGTCCTGATGTTTTTAAAGAGCCACATAAAATTCCTTTTTACTCTTGCATTTTTATAACCAAAAAATGTTTGTTGTTCCCACACCTCCCCAATTCCACAAACTGGAAAGTTTTCAAATATCTTTTTTCTTTCATTCACCCCTACAAGAAAAAGGAATCTTCTCACAATGAAATATTTAAGCCTAAGCATCCCTGAAGAGGATTTATAATAAACCTTGTTGATATTGTATTGTAACAAGATAATTATTGTTTATTTGTAGCCCTGAGTGTGATATCGAAGTGCCGGAAAGATTGTTATCCTCCTATGAGCAACTTAAACATTATCATCTTGTGGAAAGATGTATCCATGTACCTGTCAGGGAAGGAACTGAAGAAGAAATTATGTTGGTTCACAGGTGTGATATCAAGTATAATGTTAATTTAATCACCTGGATCCTATTTGATCTTTACAAAAACTGTTCATATATTTTGCTACTATGAAAGGTCCTGACCCAAATCTCACTGAAATCAATTGAAGGATTCCCGCTAATATCAGTGGGGAATGGATCAGGCCTAAAATGATAGACTGGCTAGATCTAGGTGTAGTGGGGGCAGGTGCTGAACAAACTTCCCTGCACAAGTCTGTAATGCACCTGAATCCTGTCCACAATTTTCTTGCTTTTCCTATTCTGGGCTTCTTTTGAGCAGAGATTGCCAATTGTATACAGCGCTAACTGTGTGCAACTGAGGCTCTGTACATGTAAAACTTTAAAAGTAATCTTTAAACAAAACTGGTCCAACTTTGCCAGAAAAAATGAACACAGGAAAAATGGGGATTTGTATAAATCAAATAGGAAGAGATGTTGAAGAGAAAAGGAGGGGAAATTATCCAAGAGAAATTGAATCAAATAGAAAGGCATTGTATTTAATTCTGCAGAAGGCCCTGGGCCCAGAGGGACTGTGGCATACATACTCAGAGAGGGTGCCCCAGAGATGGGATTCCTGAATTCAGAAGGCCCTGGCTGTAGCCCTGGCCCAGACTTAATTGTGCCATGTTGTGCAGTGGTTTTTCAGTATGGGCAGGCAAATGTTGATTGTACATTAGGATGAAACCACCAAGCTCAATTTTACTTGTGATCTGAATCTGGATTGGTGCACACGCATGTAGAAAATCAGGCCCAAAAGAGGTCAGAGGCCAACATGGTGAGCCACTCTGCCACCTGCCTCCCTCAAAAGACATGTAAAGTTCTTACTCTTCCTAGGGGATACTGTAATGGATTGGGACTCAAGAGACCTGGGTTCTATTCCTAGCTCTGCCATTGGCTTGCTGGGTGTCCTTGAGCAAGTTTTGTTTTTTTTTTCACATTAGTAGAGATTTTTCAGACATATCTGAGCTCAGTTAACCTGCTTTCTCTTTTTTTTATTAAAGTTCAGAATACTTGGAAGTTGTAAAGAGCACCCAGACAATGAATGAAGAAGAACTCCGAAGAGTCTCAGAAAATTATGATGCTGTTTACTTTCATCCGGTATGTGGGCATGGCCATTTCCCTGTTGTGATTTATATAAGTGTTTCTACTGTTGTGTTAGAAATCCATTTTTTATAGCTGGAATTAAAATAGCCAACATTTTTTGTTTGTTTAAATAAACTAGTAGGTTTTTTTCACAAGGTACTTACAAGTATCAGTCTAGTAATTTTAACTGACAAACATAACAGCTCCACAACTTCTGCTCTCTAACCACACCACCCGATTGAAGTATAGTTCTGGATTTTATTTTAAACTAATAAAAATAAGGCGACTGAGAGTTAAGGCCAACACTTTTCTCCCATAATTCTTCCCATTTTTGCCTGTGTATTGCTCATGCTTCAGAACAGTGCATGATATACACAAATATTTCTAGTAAAAGTCATACTTGAATTTCCATTGTCAAATTCTGCTCTCAGTTACATCCAACTTCACTGGGGAGGGAACACTTCAAATAACTTGTTATAGTGATGCCAAAAATGTCAGTTATGTTTAGTTTAAACCAGCTGGTGGGTGGCTGATGATAATGATGAGATTTCTTTTCTTAGAATACTTACCGCTGTGCTAAGCTAGCAGTAGGAGCAACTTTGCAACTGGTGGACTCTGTGATATCAGGAAAAGTGCGCAATGGAATGGCATTAGTAAGGTAATGAAGCACTTAAGAGTTCTGACCCTCACAGAGGTACCGGCAGCAGGGATAAACCATGGGACCTCTTGAGCTAAATATATGAGCCTCTACCGCCTGAGCTAAAAGATATATCTCTTAGCCATGGCTGTAGTAGGCTCATCAATCTCTTGCTGGCCTAGCCACCACTAGAGCGGGACAGGGTGCCACTCCAACCAAGCAGGGGTTACATTACTTTCAACCAAAGTTCATTCATAGTGAGTAACCATATCAAGCTTTGTTTCAGGCCTCCAGGTCATCACAGCCAGCGAAATGCAGCCAATGGATTCTGTGTGTTCAATAATGTTGCTATTGCAGCTCAATATGCCAAAAGACAATATGGTCTTCAGAGGTTAGTGTATATTTGTCTCTGGGGTAGGTTTTCAAAAGGCACAAATGGCAGTTAGGTGCCTAACTTCCACTGAAAGTCCATAGGCTTTCTGCACCAAAGTGCCTTTAACAATCTTCTCCTCTGTCTGTTACTTACTATCCTCTTGGCTTGGGTTGCTGTGGTGATTCTAGTGAATATTTCCTTTTGATTCATGCAGAATTCTCATTGTTGACTGGGATGTGCACCATGGGCAAGGAATTCAATATGTATTTGAAGAGGATCCCAGGTTTGTAATTTTCTTTTGCATGTCAAATTGGTTTATTTTTGGTTGCCTCTCTGTAGAATAAAACCCTTCTTATTTTGAAAATAGAAATTCCTACAAAATGCCTCTCATTCTTCTAGGTACTTCATTCTCTCTGAAATTGTATTTATTTATTCTCATTTGTCAATCAAACTGAAACAAACCTTTAAACCTAATTAAAAGTAATTTGTAACTCTACTCTAGAAAAATTGACACAACATGCGCCCTGTGGCTACCTTTGTTTACTGATAGAAAGCTCTCTCCACACCTGTTTTCTAAAAGCTACAAACTCTGAGCCCATCAGCAAGACCCCTCTTTCGAAAATTCCCTTTCTTTGGCCCTAGAGCAGTCTATGCCAGAAACTTACAGCAAAAGTGCCCTAGCTGAATTTGACTGTTGTGCTAGACTATACAGAGCTTTTCAAGTAAATGAGTGCCAGTTTGTTCAGCGATATTAGTGGAGAGAAAGATGGGGAATGTTTGTACTTAAGGCCTATTTTCATGCTTTCTGTGAAATGAGCCAGAGAGGGTCAGATGTGAAAAGATCCTTCATAACTTTTGTTTCAGTTGGGTTTGTTTCTTCTTTCTTTCAGTGTTCTCTATTACTCCTGGCATCGCTATGAACATCAGCAATTCTGGCCCTTGCTCAGAGAATCTGATTATGATGCTGTTGGTCAGGGAAAAGGAAAGGGATTCAATTTAAATGTACCTTGGAATAAGGTAAATGTTGCTTGACAGCATAACAGTGCACATTCAATAGCTTTGTCTGTCATGCATTCAGGGCAATGTCTTAGCAATTTTAGAAGTAATACTTTTGATGAGAAATGCATTGACTTGATTACTTGGCAGAGGTCACATGTTCCGGCGAATGGAATCTCTTCTGAGAAAATGACTTCCAATGTGATGATTTAAACAATCTTTCACCAATTCACACATTCCCCTTCCTTTATCTGTATGTTATTTAGTTGGGCCCCAGTACAGCAAAGCATTTGAGCACATGATGAAATCCATCCCTCTTCAGCAAAGAACTTAAGCACGTGCTTAAGACTCATTGAAGTTGAATGCTTACATACTTTGCCGAATAGGGATGGATGGCTGTACTAGGGCCTTAAAAGCTAAGGCTCCAGCTTTGTATTCTGTTCCTCCTGTTTAACCGGTGCACCTGGCTTTTCCTAAAATCTTGAAGGAACTGAGACCTGGAGCCACAAAGCGACTTAAGCATTACAGTGCTCAACATTGCAATGCCTAACTTTTAGGCACCTTGAAAACCACAAAGCCTGACTTAGGATGCGAGGCCCTCTGTACAATACTTGGGGAGAGATAGGCACCTGAGAATGGGATCCATAAAAGCCAGCACTGTAGGCGGGGCAATGGGAAATGCTGACAAGAGCGGGATGTCCTAAGACCCTCCGCTCTTATAGAGTTAGGCACCTAAGTCCAGCCTGCAGAGAGGCACCTGTCTCTGCTTGTGGAAACCCTTTGTCTGGAGTCAGGTGACTTAGGTGCCTAAACCATTTCTTATGGCCTGTCTCACTCTGCACAAGATGGCGGAGGAAGGGAAGAGAAGGAGAGCTCCCTAATAACTTTTAGCCCTGTGATTAGGCACTCAAAAGGTGGGGGGAATCCCTGTTCAAATCCCTTCTGTTCATCAGGTAAAGGAAGGAATTGAACCAGGGTTTTCCACATCCCAGGTGAGTGCTCGAACCACTGGGCTAAAGGTTATCATCCTCACTGCCTTTTTTGTTAGTGTTAGGCATGCTCTGAGCTTGCCTACTGGATTAAAGTAAGAGGCATACCTCTGTCTGTCTTCTCCTGGTTTGAGGATCAGGTTGGAGCTTAGCCATGAGATAGGCATCCAGATGCCTGTCTTAGGCAGCAGTGTGCATGCTCAGAGACAGAAACTTACCTGCCTAAGGGACTTTTACAGCAAAAGTTTAGGTACTGAGTGAATTTAGGTACCTGTAGGGTTAGGTGGCAGCCAGGCGGGGTTTTGCGGATTGCAATGGTGCCTAAAACTGGGACATAGGCACCTGTCATGGGGTTCAGGATGCAATCCAGACCAGTGAGCAGTTGTCATCATTTGCCCTGCAACCCTGAATGCCTTACAATGCTTTGCTGTTGTAGCTTCCAGCCTGGGATGTTCACATCCTACAAACATACAGGTCACACCCTGAAGTGTCTGTGTGCTAGACAGTCCTAGTTCAGCAGCTCTGACCCCAGCAGCCTGTCTATAGCCCCACTCTGTCTTCCACCAGCCTTGGTTACAACCAGCAAGGTGACCCCAACACACTCCCAATCCCACATTTTCTCAAAGCCATGTGCTCTGCAGTGTACAGTCCTCACCTGGACAGTGCAGAGAAATAATAAGGTTCATTTGTTTCTTTAAAGACACACAAGCACATTACAGCTTATTAACTTAATTTGAATAAATGCAGCTTTCCCTTTAAACACAGCACTGAGTTGGTTTATAGTAAAAAAAAAAAAATTAATGACAAGACATCAGTTAAGTGATGTCAAGTAAAAGGAATATACTTAGAAAGGGCTACAAGCAAATAAAAGTGAAAAACACACATCTAACAGTCTAAAACCCAGTCTAGCAAGGTACAGTAACTCCTCACTTAAAGTCGTCTCAGTTAATGTTGCTTCGTTGTTATGTTGCTGATCAATTAGAGAACATGCTTGTTTAAAGTTGTGCAATGCTCCCTTATAACGTTGTTTGGCAGCCGCCTGCTTTGTCCACTGCTTGCAGGAAGAGCAGCCTGTTGGAGCTAGCTGGTGGGAGCTTGGAACCAGGGTGGACCGGCAGCCCCCCTATCAGCTCCCTGCTCCCCTAAGTTCCCTGTGCGGTAGCCGCCCAGCAAGCTATCAATTGCTGGGCAGTTCAGCTGTTCCTCCCCCCACTGCCAGATGCTGCTCCTGCCCTCTGCCTTGGAGCTGCTCCCCGAGACTCCTGCTTGCTGGGGGGGGAGGGGTACTAATGTCAGAGTAACAGAGGGTCCTGTGGCACCTTTGAGACTAACAGAAGTATTGGGAGCATAAGCTTTGGTGGGTAAGAACCTCACTTCTTCAGATGCAAGAAGTGAGGTTCTTACCCACGAAAGCTTATGCTCCCAATNAGTCTGAATCTGTAAAAAGCAACAGAGGGTCCTGTGGCACCTTTGAGACTAACAGAAGTATTGGGAGCATAAGCTTTGGTGGGTAAGAACCTCACTTCTTCAGATGCAAGAAGTGAGGTTCTTACCCACGAAAGCTTATGCTCCCAATACTTCTGTTAGTCTCAAAGGTGCCACAGGACCCTCTGTTGCTTTTTACAGATTCAGACTAACACAGCTACCCCTCTGATACTTAATGTCAGAGTGTCCCTCTCCTCCACACTCCTGCCCCCCCACTCCTTGACCCCATCGGGCCATCTCTACAGAGCAGAGGGGGTCATTACAGGGCTCAGGACGGAGGGAGCTTGCTGGCAGTAGCTGTTGTCTCAACTTGCTGATCTACTTAAAAAGGCAGTGTTCTTAGAGTGGGGTCAGAGTACTTAAAGGGGCAATGCATCTCTCTCTCTCTCTCATACACACACACACACACACACACACACCATGTGTCTCTGTCTCTCTCTGCCATGCTGTCTCCCCTCCCTCCATTTGTGCTGCCTTGTAGAGTGTAAGGCTACATTAACAACAATGTGTTAACCCTTGAGGGCTCAGCTGAGTGCTAGTTCATCATTTAGCAGTAAGGCATTCCCTGGGAAATATCCCACCCTCTTCCACCCTCTGACTTCACCATCTCAACCAAATTTCACAATCATCATTGCTGTGTACAGTATTAAATTGTCTAAAATGTATACTGTGTGTGTGTGTGTGTAGTCTTTTGTCTGGTGAAAAACATTTCCCTGGAGCCTAACCGCCCCCCCATTTACATAAATTCTTATGGGGAAATAGGATTCGCTTAACATTGTTTTGCTTAAAGTAGCATTTTTCAGGAACATAACTACAACGTTAAGCAAGGAGTTGCTGTACAAGCTTTGTTCAAGATGGTTTCTCACCTACATTCAGTTACCTGAGACTTCAACCTCTCCTTGATTGACGAACCCATCTTTCTCAGCTTTCAAGAACTCTGTTCCCTTGTGTCTATCTAGCGATGGATGCCGAAGATGGCTTCTATCTTCCAAAGTTTAATAACTTTGCTTCAAGAGGCGGGCTGATCTCATGCTGTTGTTCCCTTCCTGTGAGCTTCCCACCCCCTTGCATGTAAATGGGCTTCCGTTTTTTTTTGATTCCACCACACTTAATTTACAGGAGACAGGTAAATAGTTGCATTCTATCCTGTCTGGAAAGGAACCTGTTTCACCTTGTTTGGCCACAGACTTTAAAGCATAGTATCATTTAAGTATCCATATTTCCTCATATAGTGTTGGTAAATACCTTTCACAATTATATTAATCACCAGTGTGTCATTAGCTTCCAGAAAAGACCTCTGTACACTGTATACAATACTACAGTATTATAAAAATCAGTTGATTCAGTTGCTTATCACTTGAGGTTCGCCACCCTGTGCTTATGACCAGTAAACCTTTGAAACAGATTCTTCTGAGGGTACCCCTCAAAGTAAAGTTTATTCAAGCTGTGAGGAATGCAACATGGAATCTTGTGGTGAAGGAAGCTCTATGCCTTCCCCCCCCCCCCCCCACTTGTTAGTTTAATAGCTTTGTTACCTAATGTTTAAAAGTTGACCGTCATTGTCTTTAACAGAATACTGGGCTGGTCAGAGAATCAAATACACATCGCTTTGTGTAAGTCATTCCTGTTTACCAGCTCCACTGACATACCTGATTTCAACACACTTCAGTCATCATTCCACCATATATCCATAACTCTTAATATACACCGCATACATATATCACACAAGAATATAAATGGTCAATGAGTTATTAATTTTCAAATGATACCTCACAAGGCATATTTTGTACAAAGATTATTACAATAGTATACAGGCATACTTAGGATCACAGCACCTAAAACCTTTTGTGGATCTGGCCCCTAGAAAATAAACACATTACTTTCTCAGAAAAAAGAGCTGCTTCATATCTCATGTATTGGTTTTGCAGGTTGGAATGGGGAATTCCGATTATCTAGCTACATTTTTCCATGTGTTGCTTCCAGTTGCTTTTGAGGTAATGTTTTTGTTCTGATTTTTGAATAAAAATAATTTAAAAAAACCTTTTAAAGTGGTGTTTTTATAAATATCTGTAGGTATAGGAATGCTGTGTGCATTTGAAAAGCAGTCAGTCCATAGTTTCTACTGAAAGGAGTGGTCTGAATGACTGATGTCTGAATAGTGAAATATTGACATGAATGAGATTTTTATTTTTACATATTCAATATAAAAGGCTCTAATGAAAACAATACAAAGGCTAAGGCATGCAGCCTTTACTCAGGAAAATTCTTTATTCATGTGTGTAGTCCAGTTGACAGGGCTGGGCCCAGGGATTGCAAAAATGCCATATAATAGATCTTTGTTTTATTGTAGTTTGTTCCAGAACTTATTCTGGTCTCTTCTGGATATGATTCAGGAATTGGTGACCCTGAGGTAAGCAATTATACAGGATTTTGCACCTTCTCTCATCTATAATTTTATTTTTAAAGTATATTTATATTTTAAATGTCATAATTGTCCAGCTATTGATAGGTAGATTTCACTTTGACAAGTATAAAACCTCATGTTTCAGGCCTTAAACTAATCTTGAACTTTTAGGGATTAGGCTGAAACATTTATGGGTTGGTGGGGAGAGGTACAGATTTTTCCACATGTTGCACATTTCTCTGAAATATATGGTGCTGGAACCAGGATATTGGGCTACGTGGACCATGGGTGATCCACTATAGCTGTTGTTATGTTACCAGCTTTGTTGACCAAGTCTTCTATTTCTTTCTAACATTTTCCTGGTTTTTAGGGTCAGATGAATGCTACTCCGGAGTGTTTTGCTCACCTTACACATTTCCTAATGCAGTTAGCTAATGGAAGGGTGTGTGCAGTTCTAGAGGTAAAGCTTTAAACGTGTCATTTTTTGGTACATTTTGGAGGGGAGGGTCTTTGTATAAGAGCCTCACATAGCCTGGAGCTAGAAATAAAAAAGATCAGCAAAATAAATTCTTTCCCTATGCATGTAAAGCTTTACTACAATGTCTTTTTTTTTTTTTTTTTTTTTTTGAAACCAGGAATGCAAGAATGGTTAAGATTTTACAGTGCTCTTGTGAGTGTGTAGGAAAACTGCATCTCTTTTAAACACATTTTGTAGTCTACACTTTTGAGAGAGAGAGAGAATGTATATGATGATTTTATATTCTGATTTAAAAAAATAAGGCTTTCAATGTGGGTTCATAGTGCTTGTGCACAGCAAACTGGAGTGCTATTCCAAACCATATCAGATCCATTAAGAACAAGGCTGCATTATGGACATTTTTGCTCGTAAACCTTGTCCCAGTAGAGCTTTTAAAGACATCTGCCTAAGTACATATTTACCCAGTAATGGAGTCCTTTATTGATTTCTCATTGTATTTATTAAAAAACCTCTACATGACCTACTGCTGTTGAAAGCTCTCTTTTTAACTAAGAAAATATTTTATCTTTCTGAACATTTCATGGTGCATCCTTCAAACTCACCCTCTCGATAGTATCCTAAAGAACTGATGGCTCTTTTGGGCATGTAGAGTTTGTAGAGATATTACTACTCACTCAAGGCATCCAAGCCTGGTTTCTTTCCTAAGGCGAACCCATTTCTCACCCTCATTCTCCATTAAATAGTGACAAAGAGTCCTGTTGCAACTTATAGACTAACAGACATATTGGAGCATAAGCTTTTGTGGGTGAATACCCACTTCGTCAGACGCATGTGGTGGAAATTTCCAGAGGCAGGTATAAATATGCAGGCAAGAATCAGTCTAGAGATAACGAGGTTAGTTCAACCAGGGAGGATGAGGCCCTCTTCTAGCAGTTGAGGTGTGAACACCAAGAGAGGAGAAACTGCTTTTGTAGTTGGCTAGCCATTCACAGTCTTAGTTTAATCCTGAGCTGATGGTGTCAAATTTGCAAATGAACTGAAGTTCAGCAGTTTCTCTTTGGAGTCTGGTCCTGAAGTTTTTTTGCTGCAGGATGGCTACCAGCTGCATCCCAAGTACCTCACCCCTGATGGGCCACCAGGCCAGCCACATCTCATAATTTTAACACATGCTATTTGTGATATTGCCTGACCCTAGTTACAATCCATTAGTCTTAGCAGAAAGGCCAAGAACTGAAAGAACATGCAAAGTAAAATAACTGGAAAAGGCTCTTGTACATCAAAATTAATGTATATTGGTCTTTTACCATTCTATACCTGTCAATGGATGAATACTGGATTTCAGTCTCCAGAGGTGTCAGTGTTGCAACTTTTGAGCACTAAGGTATATATCAGAATAGATACTTGCAGATGAAAATGAGTTTAATAGAGATAAAGCATCAAGGGTAAGATTGCTCACCCCCCACTCTGACCATTCTATATTGGGTAAGAGGGCCAGAGCAATATAAAGGGGTCCTAAAATTCCTTGTTCCAGCTGGCTGAGGAGTCCCCTTGTGAAAGCACTCTAGGATCCTGCGAGGTGGAAGGGTCCCAGAGCTCAGGCTATAGCCCGAGCCCAAACATCTACACTGCAATTAAACAACCCCTGAGCCCTGAGAGCCCGAGGCAGGGGCCAGCCGTGGGTTTTTAATTGCAGCGTAGACATACCCTTAGTGGCTCAGTACAGAATTTCAGCCTAAGTTTCCCAATTGGTGTTGTGGGTTTTTTTTTTTTTTTTGGTAAGATCATAACTGATTTCCAGTGATGCATTCAAACCAGATTATGCTTATTGGTGTCATTTCACAATGACGTATTTTAACAAGTTCACAGAATCATAGAATATCAGGGTTGGAAGGGACCTCAGGAGGTCATCTAGTCCAACGTGCTGCTCAAAGCAGCACTAACACCCACTAAATCATCCCAGCCAGGGCTTTGTCAAGCCAGGCCTTAAAAACCTCCAAGGAAGGAGATCCCACCACCTCCCTAGGTAATCCATTCCTGTGTTTCACCATCCTCCTAGGGAAATAGTGTTTCCTAATATCGAACCTAAACCTCCCCAACTGCAACTTGAGACCATTACTCCTTGTTCTGTCATCTGCTACCACTGAGAACAGTCTAGATCCATCCTCTTTGGAACCTCCTTTCAGGTACTTGAAAGCAGCTATCAAATCCCCCCTCATTCTTCTTTTCTGCAGACTAAACAATCCCAGTTACCTCAGCCTCTTCTCATAAGTCATGTGCTCCAGCCCCCTAATCATTTTTGTTGCCCTCCGCTGGACTCCTTCCAATTTTTCCACATCCTTCTTGTAGTGTGGGGCCCAAAACTGGACCTAGTACTCCAGATGAGGCCTCACCAATGTTGAATAGAGGGGAATGATCATGTCCCTCGATCTGCTAGCAATGCCCCTACTTATACAACCCAAAATGCCGTTAGCCTTCTTGGCAACAAGGGCACACTGTCGACTCATATCCAGCTTCTCGTTCACTGTAACCCCTAGGTCCTTTTCTGCAGAACTGCTTCCTAGCCATTCGGTCCCTAGTCTGTAACTGTGAATGGGATTCTTCCGTCCTAAGTGCAGGACTCTGCACTTGTCCTTGTTGAACCTCATCAGGTTTCTTTTGGCCCGATCCTCCAATTTGTCTAGGTCCCTCTGTATCCTATCCCTACGATCCAGCGTATCTACCATTCCTCCCAGTTTAGTGTCATCTGCAAACTTGCTGAGGGTGCAGTCCATGCCATCCTCGAGATCGTTAATGAAGATATTGAACAAAACTGGCTCCAGGACCGACCTTGGGGCACTCTGCTTGATTCCGCTGCCAACTAAACCTGGAGCCATTGATCACTATCTGTTGAGCCCGACGATCTAGCCAGCTTTCTATCCACCTTATAGTCCATTCATCCAGCCCATACTACTTTAACTTGCTGGCAAGAATACTGTGGGAAGCTGTATCAAAAGCTTTGCTAAAGTCAAGGAATAACACCTCCACTGCTTTCCCCTCATCCACAGATCCAGTTATCTCGTCATAGAAGGCAGTTAGGTTAGTCAGGCATGACTTGCCCTTGGTGAATCTATGCTGACTGTTCCTGATCACTTTCCTCTCCTCTAAGTGCTTCAGAATTGATTCCTTGAAGACCTGCTCCATGACTTCTGACTAAGTGTATCCAGACTGAAACAGAAACTGTAGCTGACTATTTATTTCCATGGCACTAGCTATTAGATCCTACTTTCCGTTTAGCTAACATGCAGGCATATTTCAAAAGCTGGATGTAGAATATTTTTAAATGAAAAAATATACTTTGTACAAGCATGTTTTACAGGTAGTTTATTTACTGTGCATTTGTTCTTTGCATTACACAAAACATAGTTTAATTTTCCCAGGGTGGATACCATTTGAAATCATTGTCTGAATCAGTCTGCATGACTGTAAAAACTTTGCTTAGAGACCCTCTCCCCCAGATCTCTGGAGAAATGGCACCATGCTTAAGGTATGGCTCAAGAAATACTTTGTTTCATGCTATATGTGTCTGTTCTTATTGTTTGTGGAAGATACTGATTGTACATTGAATTGGAGCTATTTGAGTGTGAGCTAGAAATCAAGTCATATGGGCATTTCATAATATTTTTTCTACTTTTATCATCAAGCCTAAAAGTGTAAAGAAAACTACCTTAAAACCTAAATGTGGGAAACAGAACATTTCATTAAAAATGCTACAGTTCCAGAAAATAATAAAAATTCTCATTCCTCACATTCTTAATCCTGATGCTCAAAAATATTAAACAATACGATGATGATATTGATAAATGCAAATTAAGAAGTTAGGCCCCAGTTCAGAAAGGTACTTAAGCACATGCCTAGCCTTAAGCACATGAATAGTTCCATCAATGGGACAGTTAAGCGTGTGCTTATAATACTTGCTGAATCAGGGCTTTAATATGCTGCTAGAATGCATTATTTTTCTGACTCTGATCACTCCCACTTCAAAATGATCAATTTATTTCTGGTTTTGTTTTCCTTTTCTGGGATTATTTCCAATTAAGATTAAAATCTGAATGAATTCAGGAGGGGAATTTTTTTTACTATCTCTATCCTTAAACCTCATTTCTGTATAGACATCCACATCAGTCAAAGCTGAACTCATAATGCTGTGAGTGGCCATATCAAATAACAACAGCCAGTGGGGGCGAGCTATGAATGCACACAACATCTTGTCATTCATCTAGATTGTAATATCTTTGGGGCAGCAACTGTCTCTTTACTTACTGTTTGAATGACACTCAGCCAAGGGTGCTGGAACAGGGGGGGCCAGGGGCCGATGGCCCCATCACTTAAAGGTGGGAGGGATGTGGGAGGGGGCAGAGAGAAGCGAGCAGGAGGTGGGACCTCGGGGGGAAGAGGCGGTGTCAGGGAAGGGACAGTGAGAGAGTTCGGGGGGAAGGGGCGGCGCAAGGACAGAGGCTCGGGGGGAAAGGGGTGGCGTGAAGGGGTGGGGTCACAGTTCAGTTGCTGGTGGCCCCCCCACCTTCCGTCGCCCCTTCATCCAGCACAGCGGGGACCAGGGCTCTGGATGAGGCTTGTAAATGCTACTGTAATATACTTACATAGCAATAATAATATGAAAAATGACCTATTGCTTCCAACACAATGAAATAGCAAAGGATATATCGCTATTTTCTTAGGTCCCAAACCTGTGTTGCATTTGCTCCTTGTGCCTGCACAGAGCCCCACTGACTTCAAGAGGGGTCCACAAGTGTGTGCATGGATAGATGTGATTGCAGGATTGATGTCTTAATCTGCTGAAGCAATGGAAAGATGCAAGACAACAGGTGAAATCCTGGCCTCATTGAAGGCAGTGGCAGTTTTGCTACTGACATCTTGAGGGGCAGGATTTCACTCAACAGTGTATAAGTGTATGCACTTCCAAGGTACTGAAAGAGATGGAAAGCTAATGGAACACTAAACTGTATTATACTGTTCAGCCTCTAGGTGGCACTGTGAGAGAAATACCTTATTCAAGCTAACCTCAGCTGTACTTGCTGGCAGAGCATTAAAGGATGGTATAGTGAACACATCTGGTGTGTCTCTTGCTCACAAGCAAGCTCTGTACTCAGTTGATAGCTGGCACAGGACCATAACACTACACATTCCCTTTCATTTTCTGTGACTGACACTTGCAAGTAAGCCTTCCAAGTAACATGCCCTTCTCTTTGTTTTTCTAGCCAAGACTTCAGAAACGGAGTCTTATGTTTAGCTTGGCAAGTAACTTTCCCTATATTTTCATCTGAACTGATGATGCTAATCACTTATCTTTTGTAGTGCTGTTGAGTCTATACAAAATGTGAGAGCTGCACATAAACCATACTGGAAATGTTTGATGTATGAAGGTAATTGCTCTTCTGTTTCTTTTTGCTAATGTGGTTGATAAATGTGATACATACTTGAACTCTAGAAAAGATTTATAATTAATATCCATAGGTTCAAATAACCTATATACTTCATGAGAGCACTGTGAGGGATCGTTATTCAGGGCCAGATTCTTTGCTGGTGTAATTTGGCATAGCTCAGAAGAACATTGGTCTGACCCCAAGTGGCCATTCCTATGTTCTGTCTAGTTCAATATCCTGTCTTCCAACAGTGGCCAATGCCAGATGCTTCAGTGGGAATGGACAGAACAGGGCAATTATCAAGTGATTCATCACTTGTCGTCCAGCCCCAGCATTTGGCAGTCAGAAACTTAGGGACGCCCTAAGCATGGAGTTGTATCATTGACCATCTTGGCTAATAGCCATTGATGGACCTATCCTCCATGAACTTATCTAATTCTTTTTTGAACCTTATTATAGTTTTGGCCTCATAACGTCCTGTTTCACAGGCTGAATGTACGTTGTGTGAAAAAGTACTTTCATTTGTTTGTTTTAAACCTGATGCCTATTAATTTCATTGGGTGACCTCTTATTCTTGTGTTATGTGAAGGGGTAAATAACACTCCCTAACTCACTTTCTCCACACCAGTTATGATTTTATAGACCTCTATCACATCTCCCACTTAGTCGTCTCTTTTCCAAGCTGAACAGTCCTAGTCTTATTAATCTCTCCTCATATGGATGCTGTTCCATACCCCTAATCATTTTTGTTGCCCTTCTCTGTACCTTTTCCAGTTCCAATATATCTTTTTTGAGATGGGGTGATCAGAACTGTATGCAGTATTTAAGGTGGGGGTGTACTTTGGATTTATACAGTGGCATTATGATATTTACTGTCTTATTAGTAAGGCTGCGAGTCTGTCATGGAGGTCACGGATTCCGTTATTTTAGTGATCTCTGTGACTTCTGCAGCGACTGGTGCTGGCTTAGGGGCTACCCAACCCAGGCAACCCCTGGGCCAGCAGCAGCAGTTTGGAGGTGTGAGAGAGGATTCAGGGCTAGGGGCAGGGGGTTGGGTGGTGCTTACCTCGGGGCGGGAGACTCCCCAGCTCCCACTGACATGGCCCTGCCGCTCCTAGGCGGCGGAAGGACCAGGGGGCTCCGTGCGATGCCCGCACCCATAGGCCCTGCCCCCGCAGCTCCCATTAGCTGCGGTTCCTGGCCAATGGGAGCTGCGCAGCCGGCGCTTGTGGCAGGAGCAGCACGTGAAGCCCCCTGGCTCCTCTGCCGCCTAGGAGCTGCAGGGACACACGGAGCCAGATAGTGAGCCCCTGACAGCCCTGCCAACCATCCCCCAGCACCAGCGGGGTCCTGGGCCACCTTGCTCAGCACCCGTGGTGCCCCCAGACCGCCCTCCCACCCTTGAGCACCTGCAGCCCCTTGCCCAAGTTTTAGTTAGGGATATATAGTAAAAGTCATGGACAGGTCATGGGCCGTGAATTTTTGTTTACTGCCCGTGACCTGTCCAGGACTTTTACTAAAAATACCCATGACTAAAACATAGCCTTACTTGTTAGCTATCCTTTTCCTAATGGTTCCTAACATTCTGTTAGCCTTTTTGACTGCCGCTGCACATTGAGTGGATGTTTTCAGAGAACTGTCCATAATGACTCCAAGATCTCTTTCTTGAGTGGTAACAGGTAATTTAGACCCCATCATTTTGTATGTATAGTTGGGATTATGTTTTCCAATGTGCATTACTTTGCATTTATCACTAAGACAAGTGATACATTTATCAACATTGAATTACATCTTGGTTGGAAGTGCTAATATGTATGACGGGATGCACAATCAGTATCTGGTGCCCAGTGAGCAAAGGGTTAATCTTTGCTCAGCTTCCTCCTCCCTTTGTATGCTTGCTCAGATTGACCGCTTGAGAGACAGAGGGGCATAGGATGCTTTTGTGAGGGTTTGGCACCAGTGTCATAAGTCTGGGTTAAATCTCATACTGAGGAGTATTGTGTGTTCTTTTTCTGTTTATGTTAATTTATTTTGCTTTCTTCTTACAACTACTACTGATACTCCTTGAGACAAAAAAACATGCTAATTGCCACTAGTTTTCATTTTGCTGAATCATTCTACCAATTGAGAATATAAAAGTGGTACATGTTCTGAAAAATATTCCTTCCATGTTGTTTATTTCGTTCCTTCTACTGTGGTCCATCCCAGCTAATGGTACACATTGTAGGCTTTTTTTTAATTGAGGGGGTGGGTAAAAGCATCATATTTAGGATTCTAATCTCTTGAGATTTACAGCGATATTCCCAGTAATGTTTATGGGTTTTATTCAAATAGTGGTACCTGAAGGATGAGTATACCTTTAGGCCCCAATCCTGCAAACACTTACACATGTGCGTAACTCAGTGCAATTAACTCAGTTAAGCTGATTAGGGCCTCAAAGAATACGGAACAATTTATTTTACACTGTAACTAAAATCTTTTAGAAACAGCTTTATTTGCTCATCTTTCATTTTAACTAAAGGAAAGTTGAAGCCATATTTTTATGAAAATGAACACAGTAATGCCAAATATCACTTCTGAAAATTACATATTCTTTGTAGCATAAATGTTTTAAATCAGCACCTGAAAATATATATTTGCACCTGCCAGGCAAATGCACCCCTCTATGGTAAATAAATACAATTACTGAACATGTTAATATGTAAACATTTTTAGTGCCCAGGAATTACACTTGTGTTTTGTGGATACTTGTGAAACTAAAAACTACATTTTTTTTTTCTAGAAGCAACTCCTTTACACAATCTTAGCACCAAATCACAACAGATGATGGAGGCTGAGCTAATTCAAACTAGTACACATCCCACAGCAAAGCAAGCGGTTGGGACAACTAACAGTGATGAAGCCATCAAAACAGACCGGTTTTTGGAATCACACATGAAAAAAATTCTCTTTCCAGTGCCTCCTGTTAAAACAGCAGCAGCAATTGTCTCTAAAGCTGATGCACATTTGCTACCAATATCTGTTCAAGTGGAGATGGAAATGAATGCACAAGAACTGAAAACTCTCGTCAGGTTGGCTTTATTTATGTGGCTATCAACTTAATGTTGCGGAGGGGGCATGGTATAGTGATTTAACCACAGGTCTGGAAACCAGTGATGCTTGTCTTCTAATCCTAGTTCTCTGATACTAACTTTCTCTTTGGCCGTGGCCTTCCTTAATCTCTGCCTCAGTTTCCCCATCTGCAAAATGCAGTAAATGATATTTACCTCCCAAGCTTTGTAGAGCTTGTCAGAACATTTGTGACTAAAAATAATTTAATCAAATATGCTCTTTTTTTCAAAACTGAAACATTTTGCAGAAACATACCAATTTCAATGAAGTTTGCAGTAGGAAGTTTTCTGAGGGCCAGGGCTCTCTGTTCACTTAAAATAAATAAATAAATTAATGGAGATATCCTATCTCTGGAAGGGACCTTGAAAGGTCATCGAGTCCAGCCCCAAGCCTTCACTAGCAGGACCAAGTACTGATTTTTGCCCCAGATCCCTAAGTGGCCCCCTCAATGATTCAACACTCACCCTTGGGTTTAGCAAGCCAATGCTCAAACCACTGAGCTATCCCTCCTCCCTCTGACCAGAGAGAGATAGATAGAGACCTGAATTGAAAACCTGAGCTTTTTAATCCATAAACAACTGTTCTGACACAATTCTGTTTTGGAAAGTGTCCCAAAGGGGTTTGTGGAGTGAAAACAAAGTTCAAGATCTCAAAAATTGTCATGAAACAAAATTGTCATCCTCTGACCACCTCTAGTTCTTTGAGGACGAATGTGTAGCACCTACATAATGCTTTAGAAATATTTAGTAATTAACATTACTACTGAAAAGCACCCTATAACTATACTATTCAGAATATAACAGATTATTATTCATAACCCAATTTTTAATTACGGTAGTTTTAAAAAACTTATTTTACAGTGCATTTGATGCGGAACTTGTGAAGGAAGAGAAAGCTTTACTCTCTCTTCAGAATGTGCTGGCTGTCCTAGATAAAATACTAAAGAAAAAGGTAATATTAACTGCCTTGATTGTTTTCTAGGTTTCTTCTGCTCTTTTATTTGTTCTTCAGTGTTAGCTCAATATTAGTTATGTCTTTTCCTACCTGCTAGTCTCCGCCAGATTGTAGCTATGTTAAAATTGTGTCTACTTACTAAAGTAAATGTGAAAGATGAGAAAATATATATGAACAGCATCTTACTTCAGTAATTTTTTTGATTGTGTTTGATCAAGATTGTGCCCTGCCTTTATGTGAGCACGGGCATGTGAGGGAGCAAGAATCCCCCTTGTGCATTAGGCCTACCCAGATCATTGCTCTGACTCTTAAGGGAGTGCAGAGGGCTGTGCGCTAGATGCTTCATGCAAAACTGGGAGGGGAGAAGGTAGAGCCATGGCTATGCAAATGGAGTATGTTGCACCCCATAAAGGAGCGTCACAAATTATTCCTTTCCCAGTGCACATTGGAAGTAATTTTGCCTTTTGATCCTACTATTAGGGCAGTGCAGTTACACATCATCCCTTATTATGGGTTGCATGTTAAATGCGCAGTTTAGCCCTTTTATTATTATTTTTGTTGATGTCTGAATAACAGTTTACTCAGAACTGAGCTTTTCTGTATGTTTAACTCTCCAGCGAAGCAATAATCCTGTTTGTTTTGTTTAAAACATCACAGTATATTGCCACAAAAATTAATATGATAGCCCAAATTCAGTGTGACGATTTCACTGCAGGATCAGGAACTAAGGAAAGGTTATATTTAAACACAAATATCATCAACAATTAGCAAGTGTGACCAGAAGAATTACAAATAACAAGCAAAACATAAATGAGTTTGCATTTTGTCATTGTACAATTGCAAACTCTCTCTCTGGATGAATGTCTCATTCTAAAGTACAGTACTTGTCAGAAAAGTAACAAATGACCCCTTTGTACTCAACAGGTCTGCTTCCTGCTGTTGATATTTAGAGTCATTTTTGCAGATGTTGGTGGCAAAAGCAAGTTTTGTGATGTCTGCTAACATTACAGACCCCACGCAGCTCTGGGAGAGGGAGCTGGATTCTACAGCAGTCAAGAGAACTAATAACTGAATTGCAGTTGGAGAACCTTTATTGTTCAAAATCCAAAGAGTTCCCATTTTGACTTTCAGATTCTAGGCTGAGCATGCCATGCTGGGAATTGGGAAACCCTTGTTTTACTCCATAGCAGCTGAAGACATGACACAGATGTTAGCTAATTAATCCTTGCTGGGGGTAGGTATTGTACAGATAGGGAGACAGGAAGGTGAAGTGACTTGGCCAAGATCACAATGACAGTGACAGTTGGAACTCAGGACAGCCTGATTCCCAGACCAGTGTTTGTTCCTCCTGAGCAGTGCCTACTTGTAAATTGAGCAAATTTGATCTGTAAGTCATTGAGAGACAATAAACATGGAACCCCATGGTGCCGTTTTATAGAGTCACTTTTCAGCATAGAACAACACTTCTAAAAAAGTTGCCAAACAGAGCAACTATGTAGCATAACAACCAAACACATCCTCTTTGCAGGTAGTGGACCACAAAGACTTTTACCAAATCTTGTTAAGCTACATCATTAATGTTCCTTTCACACAGCTGTAGCTTTGTTTGCATTTATATATAATATATAGACAAAAACAGGTTCAATTGGTACAAATTTAAAAAATGGTATGGTACAGGATTTATTATGATTTATTAATACAAATTTTTATTTTTAGGTGTGCAATGGAATTGCAGAATCATCTGTGGCTTCTGTTTCTACTACCTTTGCACTAAAGCACTGCTTTGATTTTGGATTACAAAGGTGAGCTATGCTCATTGCATATGGAGCTCTCTTATAAAATTTGAAAATGTGATACAAGTTCATAAACTAGAATGCGCCGCCATAAAAATGTTTCATTTGCCTCTGTAATGAAACATCACCTCGCTATGTATAGCATTGCCTATACCAGTGGTTCCCAAACTTGTTCCGCTGCTTGTGCAGGGAAAGCTTGTGGCAGGCCGGGCCGGCTTGTTTACCTGCCGTGTCCACAGGTTCAGCCGATCGCAGCTCCGAGTGGCTGCGGTTTGCTGCTCCAGGCCAATGGGGGCATCAGGAAGCAGCGCGGGCCGAGGGACGTACTGGCTGCTGCTTCCAGCAGCTCCCAGTGGCCTGGAGCAGCGAACCGCGGCCACTCGGAGCTGCGATCAGCCGAACCTGCAGACGCGGCAGGTAAACAAACTGGCCCGGCCCGCCAGGGTCTTTCCCTGCACAAGCGACAGAACAAGTTTGGGAACCACTGGCCTATACTAAATATAGGCAACCCTGTAAATGTGACCATAAAGGTATCTAGTTATCAAAGGCAAAACTCAAAATTTTAAGGGTGATTGTTAAATAACAGTTTTTCTAACTGTTTTTTGATTGCCTGAGTCCCCATTATTTTTATCAGCCTGTTGTTTTCTTAGTTTTTTTGTCCTGAACTGCCATAAACCCATAAGCTATCCCACTGTTTTTATATTGCTAATAGGTCAAATTCAGAGCAGACCCACAGTCGTTTATTATGTTTTCTGGATTGAATTCTCTTCCACACATGTAAACCCCTTAGCCAAATGGCCACATTTTCTCTTGTACTGATTACTTAATTGCACTGCATGTTTTTAAAAGTTAGACACTTATAAGTGCGTGCGCGCACACACTCATGATTATTCTTTGTGTTCTGTAGAGTGCTCTGCATAGTTGTTGGAGACATGGATCTTGAACTCGACTTAGATGACGGGTAAGGTTTTCCATTAATTTCAGGATCAGAGGATCATTTATAAATGATTCTAGGTGCACATATGTCTGAGGAAACTTGCATTAAATGACTACCCAAGCCCCCAATAAACATTAGTTGTTTAATGGAGTTGATCACCTAATAAAGTTGGGGCAGAATTGTACTCAGTATGTTTAGGGATATTTTGGGATGGTCTCTAAAGACAGAAGGTTGCCTTATAAGGCTTGTCTCACGTAGGTTTTGCTGTAGGTTTAAAGTATAATCCTTTTCGATATTATTGAAAATTGAGATTGAAATGACAGGCTATTTAAAAAAGGATCTAAAAGAGAGCAATATGTGATAAAAGGTATTGCTGTTAATCACAGGTACTTTATTTAAGTCACTAAGAGCCCAGCACAGATGAATGTGATGGTGGGGGGAGGGCGCAAAATATCTTCTGCGTTCCCAATCATGTGCCCCTTCACAAGGGCCAGATATGCTCCCAGTCCTTGTCTAAGGTAATGCCACCTCCAGGCTGGAACAACAGTGAAACTAGCATCAACAAAGGGTCAGACCATTGTCATGCCCTCTTGAACAGCCAATAGAACCAGCGCCATGTTTATGAACTATATGGTGCATGCTGTAAAAGAGGTAGCAAGGGTAGTCTTGCCCATGCTCATCTAGAGCCCTAGACTCAATGGGTCTCTATGCTGTTCTCTAGATCTGCATGGGGAGAGAGCAAGGAGAGGCATGCATACATCATTTCCCACCCAGCTCTGCGGTTTATCAAAAAATGTCTATAATATCTTTTCCTTGGAGGTCTCTCCATGGCTTGGACCCCTCTTTGAGGGGGTTCTCTAGTCAGCCATGAGGAATGGAAAGATACCGGGGCACAGAACGGCTGCAGAGACACAAGACCTCCCTGCTGCTGGCCCTGGTCCACCAGTGTTCCCCACAGGATCCATGTGTGTCACAGGGGACACAAGATTTCCTCCATCTGAGTCACCTCCAGTGGGAAGCAACAGAGGGTCCTGTGGCACCTTTGAGACTAACAGAAGTACTGGGAGCATAAGCTTTCGTGGGTAAGAACCTCACTTCTTCAGATGTCTTGCATCTGAAGAAGTG
>NC_048298.1:37403947-37471461 GCF_013100865.1 Trachemys scripta elegans | reverse complement strand
CCACTTCTTCGGATGCATCCGAAGAAGTGGGCTGTAGTCCATGAAAGCTTATGCTCTAATAAATTTGTTAGTCTCTAAGGTGCCACAAGTACTCCTGTTCTTCTTTTAGTCAGGAAATGGACAACCAACCTAATTCTCAATTACTGAGGGACAATCTCCTCTCATTGATATATTTTGCTTTCCACAACCAAATCTCTGTACAACTTTTCATGAGTGATGTACCCGTGTATTCGGATTCTAATACCTAAACTGTATTGTTAAATGTATTCACCTAAATTTGGGTTATTGCTGATCATGTACTCTATGTATCATATGACTTTTAAAAAACTAATTTTGTATTTGTGGATAATCTAAGAACTATACTCAGATGTACAGACATTCTTTTCCCAACCTATGTATTATATAATTTTTTTTAACATTAGTTTTAATAAAATGTTTAAATCTGTGGGTGCTGTTGAGGCTCAGCAAGGATTGACTAGGCATAGAGACTGGACTGAACCTAGTCTGCAGTTTGTGCAGACGCACCTATGCTAGGTGTAATCTAGCTATCTTGCTAAAATTAGCAGTGAGGAAATGCCAATGCAAGTTTCAGGTGGGCTACCAATGCAAGTACGTACCCAGTGGGGCCAGGTGGACTTATACATGCCACCATGTCCTCACTGCTATCTTAGCTATATTACAGCTAGTGCCGGTACATTTACATGAGCTGCAAATTACACCCTGGATAGCAATGTAGATGTAGCCTTAGAAGTAGTCCTGTCCAGGTCAGGCTTGAAGCACTGCTCTGCAAGCGTTGTACATGTTCAGTGGACTTTTCAGGCCAGCCTTTCTCATGAGCAGAAAGTTCCCTGTACAACAAAGTTAAAGGAAAAAAAGAAAAACAAGGCAGGGAGTGTTGCAGTGCTGGAGTAATGTGCCCTCCCTAATGTAACTAAAATTAATGTATAGATTCTAAAGCCAGAAGGGACCACTGGCATTATGTAGTCTGACCCCGCTACCACACACACACACACGCATAACAAGGCCATAGAATTTCCACAAAATAATCCCTGTTTGAACTAAAGCATATCTTTTAGAAAAACATCCAATCTTGATTTTATGATTTCCAATGATGGAGAATCCACTACAACCTTTGGTAAATTGTTCCAATTATTAATTACTCTCGCTATTAAAATGTACATCTTATTTCTAATGAAGGCCTAGGGTACTGGGATTAATAGCTGCTTTGCTTCTGAACACTCCAGGAATGTTTTGGCAGACTACACCTGCTGTGTTGTTAAATGTGGCTGCCAACCTTGCATTCCACTGTTTTCAATGGAATGTTAATGGGCAAACACCTACATAGCAGTGAACAATCTGCTACAACAGTAGTGCTTCTTGATCAGCCTTGGTAGGGAATTAGTCCCAGGTACAGCATTGTTTTTTACCTTTGCTTTTAAATGCATGTTCTGCTAAGGATGTAATTTACCATATGAATTCTCTTGCTATACCCAGGAACTTTCTACATGAATTCCAAGGTTTGAATACCGTAAATTCTTTGTAGCTAGCTCATATTGAAACATGCATAATTTTAAAAAGAACAGGAGTACTTGTGGCACCTTAGAGACTAACAAATTTATTAGAGCATAAGCTTTTCGTGATATATATGTTTCACTCTATATGCATCCGAAGAAGTGGGTTGTAGCCCACGAAAGCTTATGCTCTAATAAATTTGTTAGTCTCTAAGGTGCCACAAGTACTCCTGTTCTTTTTGCGGATACAGACTAACACGGCTGCTACTCTGAAACCATAATTTTAAAAGTACTCTAGTCAAAGGGACTTTATGTTCTTCACTCTTCACTCCCCCAACTAACACTGGAAATTAGTAGGGTCTGTAAATGTTAAATGCAAGAAGTAATTAAAAGAAGAAATATCATATTTAAAAATAGAGCACTTTAACTACTAAGAACAGTTTTAAATGTTTCAAGCAATGGAGAGATTGTATATAGGAATATTAATATTTTATCTTGATAAAGCAACACGAACAAGGTGAACATTTGAAAATGAATAAGAATAGCCTACTTGTTAATCTGGTGACATAGTTCAGTTCTCAGCTTCAAAACTAATGCTTCTAGCACAATGAAATCAGAGTACACCTCTACCTCGATACAGCGCTGTCCTCGGAAGCCAAAAAATCTTACCGCGTTATAGTTGAAACTTATATTGAACTTTTTTTGATCCACTGGAGTGCGCAGCCCCCCCCCCCAGAGCACTGCTTTACCGCAGTTATATCCGAATTCGTGTTATATCGGGTCGCGTTATATTGGGGTAGAGGTGTATTAATTCCAGGTTCTAATATAAAACAGTGTCTTTTTACTTATTTCTACCAAGTCCATTCCTGTCACTTTGATTGAAATAAATGGTAAATATTTTATACATGAACTTCATCCTTAAAACACACATACTTACATGCTTAACTTGCTCAAGTCAGAGGTAAAGGTATCAAAAGCACCTAAGATGAGCCACAGAAGGAGGAGCCTTGCCAGCCATGGGAGCCCCAGCAAGTTTGGTCCCTGCTAAGGAGAAAGGAGCCGAACAGCCCCCAGAGATCCGGCTCCAGCTGTGTTTTATAGAAGTTTTGACAAATCTGCATAGATTTAACAAAACGTTTTGGTCCAGTGACTCAGCCTTTACTGAAAATTTCTGACTAGTTCTACTTATAAGTTACTTAGGCGCCTACAGCCCATTTAAAGTCAATGAGACTGAGGCTTCTAAGTGCTTTTGAAAATTTTACCTAAAGTGATTATGCGCATGCTTAAAATTTAAGCATACACATGTGTTTGCAAGATTGGGGCCCATATGGGGATATATCACGTAACAATACTTATGTCCTAAACAATCTGAATATCACAACTTTAAATTGTAGTAGTATTTTGTTAAGATGGGTCTTATTTAGCTATTCCTATTTTGGATTTTCTAGCTCATGCTGACTTTTGACTTGAGGTGGGCAGGAAAAGGTTTTCCCGTTCTGTGA
Organism: Trachemys scripta elegans; assembly: GCF_013100865.1. Classification (NCBI taxonomy): domain Eukaryota; kingdom Metazoa; phylum Chordata; order Testudines; family Emydidae; genus Trachemys; species Trachemys scripta. The sequence goes on along the minus strand of NC_048298.1, from coordinate 37,468,448 downwards.
GAATTTTTGAGATTTTGAAAACTTTTAGTGTTCCAAATTGGGATGAAATGTCAACATCTCAAATTCTCATGAACCAAAACATTCAAATCAGGTCAATCGAAACATTTCATTTTGATTTTGACTTTTTTAAACTATATATTAACTTAAATTTTTAAACAAAATTTTGTTTTAAATTGGAAAATTGAACTTTTTGTGTAAAAAAAAAAAAAAAAAAAAAAAATGTCAAAATGGGACACTGACAATTTCAAAACTAATTTTACCATTTCTAAAAAATTTGAATTTGTCTAAACCAACCCTTTCCTGCAAAATGTTTGTTTCAAATGATCAGTATTTTCTGATGAAAAAACATTTTGTTGAAAAATTCCCAACAAGTTCTACCTTTGACCTGCCTTCATTAAATTGTAATATTCTATAGCCAATGCTTGTATGACATGAAGATCGTAGTATTTTTAATATAAATAATTAGGTTCTTGAGCTCTTGATCAAATTAAGTGGAAGATTTTCAAGTATATTTTTTCAGTAGGATTACTTCGCAGGTAATATCAGAAGATTGTTTCTACGCTTGATATGTATTAGGGCTGGTCCACACTAACCCCCCAGTTCGAACTAAGATACGCAACTTCAGCTCCGTGAATAACGTAACTGAAGTCGAAGTATCTTAGTTCGAACTACAAGGTACTTCCTGCAGTGTGGACCCACGGTCAGGCTCCCCCGTCGACTCCGTGTACTCCTCTCGTGGAGCAGGAGTACCGGTGTCGACAGCGAGCACTTCCGGGATCCGCGATAAATCGATCCCAGAAGATCGATTGCTTACCGCCAAACCCGGAGGTAAGTATAGACATACCCTTAGAAAGCCAACTATTATAATATACAATAAAATGATGGCATTCTTTGCTGTAACTTTATCTACACAAAAATATATTGGAGGTGTAAATGCTAAAAAGTGTGATGCAACAATAGCAATCAGCCTAAAAATAAACCACCAGCCTTAGTTTGAAAGGAAAATCCAATTTAAGGTATTGGTTTCAAATTATCAATAAGGTGAACCAAAACAACATACAGAGTTCTTCAAAGCACTTTGCAATAACCAGCAGCGGATATGAGAGGGGCACCTAAAAAGGGGCAGCATAGTCTAAGGCAGGGGTTCTCAACCTTTTTCTTTCTGAAGACCCCCCAACAAACTATTAAAAACTCCACTGCCCACTTGTGCCAACAACTGTTTTTCTGCATATAAAAACCAGGGCCAGAGTTAGGGGGCAGCAAGGAGCAGGGCCGGCTTTAGCAGGTGTGGGGGCCCCATGCCGGGACGCGAATTGTCTCGCAGCCACCCTGCCCTGACCCCACCCCCTCCCTGCCCCATTGGATCCCTCCCCAAATCCCCGTCCTGGCCCCGCATCTTCCCCAAGCATGCCACATTCCTCCTCACCCCTCCCTCCCAGGCTTGCACTGATCAGCTGTATGGCCGCGCAAGCGCTGGAGGGAGGGGGAGAAGCAGGACGCGGTTTGTTTGGGTTTTTTTTTCTGCTCCGCCAGCAGCCACGGACATTGCAGGGCCCTCTTAGGAGCAGGGCCCCATTCCAGGGAATCGACTGAATCGGCTTAAAGCCGGCCCTGGCAAGGAGGGCAACTGACCGGGACCCCACACCATAGGGGGCAAGGTAAAGCTAAATTGCTCAGGCTTTGGCTTTGGTCCCAGGTGGTGGGGCTTGAGGCCCCAGACTGCAGTCCCATGTGGCAGGATTTTGGCTTTCTGCCCTGGGCCCTAGCGAGTCTAATGCCAGCCATGTTTGGCGGACCCCCTGGAACTGTTTGTGGTCCCCCAGGAGGCCCCAGGCCCCTGGTTCAGAACCACTGGTCTAATTGATGAGCCTACTCCTGGGGGAATTCTGCACCAAAAAAATTAGAATTCTGTGCACAATACTTTCAAATTCTGCATATTTTCTTTGTCAAAATAACACAATATAATCACACCAGTTTCAATTATTTTTGGTCATTTATTTCAAAATACCTGTCAGCAAGTATGTCTGTAACAATACAGACAACAGAAAAGATTCAGATTTTTTTTTTTTTTGACAAATAGATTCCTTACTAGGCGTATTAACACAGAACTCTGAGTAATAATTCATTTAAACTACAATACAGAAACATATTTCATGCGCCCCCGCGAAGCAGTGCAAAGGCTGGGGGGAATCAGGGGTAACGGAGGAGCAAAACCTGGAGGGTTGTTGGGTGTGGATGGGAAAAGTATGGAACAGGTTTTTTGGGGGGGGTGGGGTGCAGAGGGACTGTTAGGGAGCTTCCCCCATGCCTCTCCCATTCAGTCAGGCACGTGTCCCTCCACCTCCACTCAGACACCCATTCCTCCCATCCTCATGTGGCCCTGCAACCCCTCCCCATCCTCATGTGTATCTGTGCCCCTACTCAGACACCCTCTGTCCCTATGTTGCTCTGCATCCCCTCCCCCATCACCATGTGGCCCTGCACCTCCCTCCCCACTATGTCCCTATGCCTCCACTCCAATTCAGCCCCGGCCCCAGACTGTCCTCCCCCCCCTAGCCCTTATGAGCCCCCGTCCCCCCCCCCCCCCCCCGCTGTCTCCCCATAACCCCTGTCTCCTGTGTAGACGTCTCTGCAGGCTCTTTCTCTTCCCTAGCTTGCTGGGAGCTGCTGATGTGTTCTATCACCAAAGCGCCCTCTGGTGGGCAAAAGGAAGCACTGCAGAAGTTATTTTCTGCTGGGAGGTGCTGCTGTGTTCTGTCACTACAGCGCCCTCTGGTGGGCAAAAGGTGGAACCGCAGCAACTTTTCAGCAGAAGCTTTTTTCTGCACAAAACGTTTAAAATATGCACGGCTAATTACTTATGCATGCGTGCAGTGGCACAGAATTCCCCCGGGAGTGAAAAGGACTAGGAGCCAAAGCTCATCAGTTCTATTCCAAAGTGCTACATTCATTTGCCTTAATACTACTTAACATATACAGCATATCTCATCCAAGAATTTAAAAATATTTTACAAATATTCTTTATGCCTTGTATTCCCTGTACCATGATATAAATAAGTATCACTGTTCCCATTGTTCAGGTGGCAAAATTTGAAGCTGGGAGAGATTTAAGTGTCTTGCCAGAAGCTACACAGTGAGGGAGTGGTAACACTATGATTAGAACTCAAGTTGCCTGACTGTGTCCTATATCTAATCAATTGAGAGACTTAAACTGTGTCCCATGCAACCCACTAAATTCCTCTATTCCTGTTTGTGTGTATATAAAATAGGGATAACTTATTTATCTTGTGCTTTGAAAACATAAAGCAATGTAAAATTATTATTATTGTTACTAGGGGCAGATCCAAGAGCAGCACTACAAATAGACAAGTAAACATTGCTCCCTTCATCTTAGCTCTGCTGTTTCCAAAAACCAGCAAAATCTCAGCTTGGCAGATCCAAACCGAACAGAGCAGGAGAAGCTTGTAAACGATGCTGAATTCAGTTTTTAGTTGACCAAAATATGGCAACCCTTGAACTACTGGCTAGTGTGATACATGGAAGCAAATGATGTACATGAATGTATTGCAGAGCACCTCTTAAAATTAAGTTGCTCAAAGCCAAAGAAAATTCCCAGACAAAAAATGTTGAGCTGGAGTTAGTACAATGTAACTGAAACTTAAGAGGAAAATACCTTTGAGAATTAAGCATCTTTGGGCCTAAATCACTGTTATGAAAATATTTAGAAAAATCATGTATACAGGTAGCACATACTATCATTTTAATGTACATGCTAATTTTGTAGCTTAGAAATCAAGTAACACATATACTTTGTTATAACTTGACACTTTTTTCACTGACAAATACACATAACAAAATGATTATTAAAGATACAAGTCTTCTATAGCACTTCTTTCACATATTTATAGTAGAATCCCACCGGAATAAAATAAAAGAATTCACTAAGATTGTATTCTTTTATTTCGGTTTCTAACAATGGCTTCACATTACTGAAAGAAACAGGAAAGTCACACAAAATGGCTTTTTCAATGTCTGAAAGCCAGTAAATTCAAAACTGATGTTACACTTTTTTTTTAAAGGCGTGGGAATGCAGAATGGAGGTACCCATTCTTCTGCCCTTCTTTTGCCCTAAATCAAGACAATCATCTGTCTGCAGGTCAAGCAGTTTCAAAACTGTTCCACTGATCTACCCTGACTACTGACAGAGGGAAGAGAGGAGTTTAAATAGTACTCGTGGGGGAATTCTGCACCACTATGTGCACGCAGAATTCATGTTCCCCACATCTTTCTTTAATTTCCTGCAAAAAAAATGACTTTCTGATGGGGAAGCAAATGGAAACCACAAGAGTGGTCACGTGCCCCTTTTCAGCAGCATGGGCGCATCATTTCAGGCACCCAGAACAGCTGACAGAGAGGTAAATCACTGCGGCGGGGAGAGGAGGGGGATGCTGAGGATGCCCCAGCTGGTGGCTCCTACCCTGTACTGGGCTTAGCTGCTATTCCCAACTGGGCTGGGGAGGACAAGACTTCCTCTTCCCCTGCAAGGAGTGACGGGGTTTGGGTCAGACCCACCCCCAGAAACCTACCCTGGCTGCAGGAAGCTCTTCCCCCTTCCTGCCCCCATCACACCTAAGTCATGGGAGGAGGGGTCATTGAGGATGGGGAGTTGCTCCCCCATCCACCCCGTGCCTCTGGACCCCCCATGCCCAGGCCCCCCTGCCAAGCCTCACCTCCCCCAGAACTCCCTGCATCCAAACTCCCACCCTGCCATGCCTCACCCCCTACATCCAGAGCCCCTCTGCACCCAGACTCTTCCTGCCGCGCCACAACCCCCCACACGCAGGCCTCTATGTGCTGAGCTCCATTCCGCCACACCCATCCCTCCGATGAGCCCCAACCACCTTCACCTGGAACCCCCGGCAGCATCCCATTGCTCCTGCGCCCAGAACCCCACAATGAGCCCATGTGCATCCAGCTCCTCCCTGCACCCAGGTCCCCCACGGAGCCAGAGGGTTGCCAACTGTTTAATTGCACAAACACCCTTACCCTGCCCCATGCCACACCCCTTCCCTGAGGCCACGGCCCTGCCCCATTCCTTCTCCAAGGCCCCGCCACCCGCTCACTCCATCACATCACTCGCTGTCCCCCACCCTCACTCCCTTTCACCGGGCAGGGGGTTGGGTGCGGAAGGGGGTGCGGGCTCTGGCCTGGGGCCGAGGGGTTTGGAGTGTGGGAGGGGACTCCAGGCTGAGCCTGGGGCAGAGTGTTGGGGTGCAGGATGGAGTGTGGGCTCTGGGAGGGAGTTTGGATGTGGGAGGGGGCTTAGGGCTGGGCAGGGGGTTGGGGTGCAGGAGGTGGTGAGAGGTGCGGGCTCCGTCTTGGCGATTCTTACCTCAGGCAGCTCCTGGAAGCGACTGGCATAGACTCAGGACTGGCTAGAGGGCTCTGTGCACTGCACCTGCCTGCAGGCACTGCCCCCGCAGCTCCCATTGGCTGCGGTTCCTGGCCAATGGGTGCTGCGGAGTTGGCGCTTGGGGCGGAGGCAGCACACAGAGACCCCCTGGCCACACTTGTGTCTAGGAGCCAGAGGGACATGCCGGTCGCTTCCGGGAGCCATGCGGAGCCAGGGCAGGTAAGGAGCCTGCCTTAGTCCTGCTGTGCTGAGGACCGGACTTTTAGTGGCCTATTAAAATCTCCCAGATTGGTTTCAGTAGCCACCAGGAGATCGATTTTGATTCTGGGAGGCTCCTGGCCAATCTGGAAGAGTTGGAAACCCTACTGAGTGCCTGCATCGATTGCCCCACACAGAACCATCTCTTCCACACCTGGAAGCCTCCACACTTGGATCCTGCCAGGCTGAGCCTGTCTACCCACACCTGGTGCTCAGTGCCTGGTTTTCACACTTTAGAAAGTGGGCCACCTGTGCTAGAGCCTCCACATTTATTTATTGACAAATAAAATTTACAGAATCCTGCAGAATTTTAAAATAGTGTGTGCATATATATATATTTTGGTGCAGAATTCCCTCCGGTGTAGAGTGACCAGATAGCAACTGTGAAAAAACGTGATGGGGGTGGGCACCTATATAAGAAAAAGTCCCCCAAAACGGGACTGTCCCTATAAAAATGGAACATCTGGTCACCCTACCCCGGAGCAAACAACAGGTTGATCTGGAACGCCCCTGTCAATGCAAAACCACCCCGCCTTCGCAGCGACCTTAAATACGCCCCACAATTACCAGCAAAAAGAGACAACCCAAGCCCACCACGTGGCTTTACGCGCCCCCCTTCCCGCGCTGCCCCTTAACCGCCCCCCCTCCCCCAGTACACCCGCTATGGGAGCCCCGCCCCCTGCGCCATCCCATCCCCGTGAGCCCCGCCCCCTTCCGTGAGCCCCGCCTCTCCCGCCCACAGCAGCCCCAGGCCCCGCCCCGTTCCCCCGCCCGCGAGCTGAGTCCCCCGCTCCCTCCTCCCACCCCGGCTGCCAGGGCCCGTCGCTCTCCCGTGACGTGCCAATGGCGCCGCCGCGCTCTTGCTGCGCTCCGGAGCCGGAGAGCGGGACGCGGGGCCGGGGGCTGCTCTCGGGCTGAAGCGGCCGGTGGGCCCGCGGGAGCGAGCAGCCCTGAGAGGCGCCTGGGGCTGCTCAGCGCGGGGTAGGGGCTGGGGGATCTACCCCTGGGCATTGGGAGGGGCTGCCCCAGGCCTGGCGGGAGAGGCTGGGGGCTGCCCCGGGGCTAGCCCTACTATTGGGGGGCTGGGAGCTGCCGCTGCCTCGGGTATGGGGTGGGGTGTCACTGGGTGAGTGTGGGCTTGCTCGACTGGGGCAGGTTACAGTCACTGTATGTTTTGAAGGGGACGTGGACTGGTGCACTTCTTTTGGTGGGAGCAGTGGGGACAGGGTGGACTAGGCACTAATGTTTTTACTTTTGTGTGCCCCTGGGGACAGGGTGGACAAGGCACTGCCCCTATTTTTAGCAGCTCTTGACTACGTTCCCTGTCTACGCTAGCACTCAAACTATTACTATCACCAGAATAATTTTTATCTCACACCCCTTTCATACTGTATTATTTGAACTCATAGTATAAATATAGCTGAAAGTTATTTTTGTTAATCAAGTTGTTAGTGGGAAATATCCTGAAAAAAGTTAGTATTGACAAGACACTTGGATGTGTTAGTGCTGGACAGCGAAACACTCCTCTCCCATGGTAACCTGTGTTCATTGAAGTATCACGTAACCTGTGTTCGTTCATGTACCACGGCAGGCTTTTTCTCATGGTGTAACCTGTCCTCTTAAAAAAAGTGTGAGATCAAAATTAGGGTGTTTTTATATATATATATATATATATATATATATATATATAATGAAACAGAGGTTATGATGTAGCAGTTTGGTTTGGTTTTATCTGTAACACTACACATATTGGGCTAACCATATTTTAAATTTAAGTACATTAACACATACTTACAGAGGTTCTATGTGTGTAATTAGTCACTAATGTCTCTTTTTTTTTCTTTGTATTTTCCAGGTCTTGAAATGGAATCAAAGATCAAACATACAGTTGTATTTGCAATGAATTGACTTTACCACTCATTTGTGTTGAAATGGAGAGTATTACACAGCTGTTTAGTGATTTGTGTGAAGCACACATGACAGGTTTGTCATGGAAGGTCCATCTGGGCAGACAGAAGATCAGCAAGAAAAGGGCTAAGCAAAATCTAAAAAGAGTTGCATATAATGCCCTGTTCATGAATCTTTTTCAGGAGGAGGCACGTAAAGTGCCGTCAAACATTTCCAGACTTCCAGTGAAAAACAAAGTTTTAATGCTGTCTTTCAACTTGAGAGTTGGCGGAATGGGCGTTCAAGCAGATAGGCTGGAGAAACTCGTGGAGGAACTGGAAACATCTGATTGCTTACCATTTACGGAAATTAATTCTATTCTGGATCTTCTAGTACAGCTTGTAGGATCTGGTCCCCCTCAGCTTCTACCACAAAAAAAGGACTATTTTCTGAACAACAAGTATGTTGGGAGAAATGTTAAATATCAGGGTTATGATTATTATGATGTGAGTGTATTTGAAGCTGATATACAGACTTTAATTACAAATGAAGAGTATCAGTTTAATGACACAATTCAAAAGACAGTTCAGATAATGGAGGCTGCACCCGGCACTGGACTTCCTGCCATCGGATTATTTTCACAGAACTACCCTATTGGTGACAAGTTTGAGAAGGAAACACGTGTCTCACTCTTTGGTGCTCTTGTCCATAGCCGTACGTATGACATGGACATCAGGTTGGATCTGCCACCAGTACCTGACAGTGCGGATTTGTCTGGACTTGCGATTAAAGTATGGCGTCTTTATTTTCACTATACTTATTATTTTACTTCAGAGTATATACATACTTCCAATATGCCTTTTTGGAACTCTTTTTGTTTTAATAAACAGCCATTTCTTGTAGTAGTATCAACATTACAAAGGTGTGGATTAAAACATTTGCTTATGTCTTTTCCTGCTCATAATATTTAATTTACGTGTGAGCATCCCTCTGTACATATCTGTTCTAGTATCCAGTTTTGCTGTCAAAGTCTACTTGTATATAAAATAAGTAGTTTAAGCTTTTTTTAATTAGAGCTCTTCTTGAGATGGAGTGATGTAGCCCCCCAAAAAAACCTTTCACTAAGCATAGTTTCCACTCTTTTTTGCTATTGTTTTTCTCTTCGTCTTGTATTGTTATATAGCACTGATAGACACAGCAGAAGAAGCTAGATTAACAGATTTGTTCTTTTTTTTTTTTTTTTCCTGTGGATGAGTATCTTTTGCTTTTTCTGTTTTTAATCTTTCCTTTTTCCTCTTGTTTTATTGTTGCCCCTGTAATTCTCCCATTTAATAGAGAAGGCTACATGCTACTTAGGGTGAAGTTGGTCCAGTAGCAGTTTCTTTTGCCTAGGCAGTGTATGCTTTTGCTACTGAGCTAAGTTTGGTGGGAGCAGAGGCATGGGCTAGCACAGTGGAGGGAGCTGCGGGAAGCGGCATGGGCTGCAGGGACGTGTTGGTCGCCGCTTCCCGCAGCTCCCATTGGTCGAGAACAACAAACTGCAGGCACTGGGAGCTGCGAGCAGCCATGCAAATGTAAACAAACTGTCTCGTGGCCCACCAGTGGATTACCCTGAAAGGGCTGGAGGTTGCCCACCACTGAGCTAGCAGGTTGCTGTCTGAATCTGCAGCCCTATACACAGGAATTTCAGATTCAGCTTTCATTAGGATTTATGACAGGAACATGGAAGGAAGGCTGGCATGCTTAAAGGAGCTGCATGCCACTTTACCTGTAGCTGTGGGTGCACATTGTAGTTGAAAGGGTGAGTCAGATCCTGGGTCAAGGAAGCAACTCTTTTTCTTTACATGCCTGTACCCCTTCTCTCAGGTTGGAAAATGTTAGGTGTTAAATGTTCTTAGGAGCAACTTGCATCCAATCAATTTGACCTATTACACAGACTTGGGTTATTACATTGCACACCAAGCTCCCAACAAAGTCAGTGGGAGTTCCATGATTGGGATGTTTAGAGACCCTGATCCTGCAAACACGTGCCTGATTTTATGCACATGAGTAGTCCCAGTGAAAACAATGGAACTGGTCATGGACACTTTAATCACATGCATAAGAATTTGTGAGATCAGGGCCTAAGTCACTTATTTTGTGAAAAAGAAAAACTAAACAGATTTATTTTTCTGGAGCATTATGTATTATTCGACATCTAGTTTCTGAACTGACATTATATTCAGAGTAAAATATTTCCACTTCTGGTACTAACAAATTGTTAATATCTTAGTTTGATTATTCCATTGGCTACCAAAAAAAAAAAGGGTTGGCAGAAATTGAAGTGGATTTTATTGTTTTTGTTTCAAATAAAGTTTGTTTGTATAAATAAGAAAGCCCAAGTGCTTAAAATGAACATCTTTGATTAATTGTTAAATTGAGGCCAACAATTAAATGGGATTAACATAATTTTCCTCAATGAATGTTGCATATATGTGTAAAGTTTGAACTCTCATGGTTATTTACAGGTTCCTCAAAGTATAGATCAATCAGACGATGAGGGATTCCAATCAGCATCCAATCTGACTCCTGATTCTCAATCGGAACCCAGCATGACTCCAGACATAGACCTCTGGGACGCCGTACTTACTTATGGACCCAGCAAACGAAGATGCTGGGAGAGAATTGGATGGTATGTGTCTGATGTTAAGATGCAAAATAATTGCATGCTTATGTATGGTTTGTATGTATTTTAGTTGGAAGTAAGACAAACAAAGGAATATACCATCTGATTTGGAACATGGAGTTCAATATCTTGAGGCTCAGAAGCTTATTTCTGTTCCCACCGAGCTATGTTTTTGCCAGATGACAGTGTAGCGCTCTATGGCATTTTTCAAGGGGCGTGACAGTTTTCCTTGCTGCCATTTAGATTTTGAGATTTTAGTGGCATGGACTGTGTCTTCATATGTGTGTGACAGAGACTAGCACATCGTGGGTGCTACCATAATAGAAATCAATAACACTTTAGGTAGAGGGAGTACTTCTCATTTTATGAACAGCTGTTCTTGTTCAAAGGGGGGAGGCGATTTGCATATGTTAATGCAAGTACTTGGAGCTTATAGGATCCCTTTTCCTCTTCAAAGCAATTAACAAACATGAACCACAAGTTAAATAAATATTGTCCTCATTTTGCTGATGGGGAAACTGCAACATTTTCGGGGCTATGGAGGATCTGGTAACTCCAGTCCAGTGTTCTTTCTGTTTGTGAACAGTTGACGCAAATAATCTATCAATGGGAATTCTTGACATTATATAATCTCCTTCACTCTACTGACTCATTTCAACCAATAAAATGGCATTATGCAAATTAACAGTAGCATCCTAATGAACAGTTTTAGTTGATTGGTTATGATGGTTATCATTTTGTCAAATGGCAGCATTTAAGAATGACTTGAGCTTTAACATGGGCTTGACTACCCAATAACTATTATTAATGGTTGATATTTTTAATTTAGCTAATTTCAACTTACTTTCTTCAAATGGAACTTTTGCACAAGGTTTTAATATGAATTATATGGAAAACATTAAGAGCCTATTTTGTTCCATTATTCAGATCATTTGGGTCAAGAAGAAGACAGGGAATGTTGAATTTCAAAAAATGATTATTTTTAAAATATTTGTGCAAGGGAATATAAGGAAGTACTTAACCCAGAAATTGATCTAGAAAATTCACTTGTCCTGTGAAAAGCAATTATGCCAATTCTTGAAACAAAATTCATTAATTACACTGTATAATAGACTAAACATTAGCTGGACTTACCTATCAATATGTCCATAATAACTGTGTACCTACCCAACCGCTTTGCTGTGGTGGCATTCACAAAACTGTGTAGTCTGGAGGAAGTATTGGTTAGAATGGTAAATATAGGTCTCCTTCTTGCATGAATAAGTAAAATATATGGTTGTCAAAATAAACATCCAAACTGAGGTTCACTAGGTCCTGCATGTTTGAAGGTATTAGAATCTTAGCAAAACAATGTGTGTGCGTCATTTCCTAAGTAAGAGCAAGTGCGTATTTTGAGGTCATGTCCAAGTAATACTTTTGGATGTCTATCTAAAGAAGAATTGGTGAGATAGCATTAATCATTTTTCCTTCCAAAGGGTGCATCATATTGTGAAAGGTCTAGGTTTAAGTATGTTATGTTTTCAACATGGGTATTGTGCACTTTTAAATTTAGGCAAAACATCAGTGATGTCTTAGCACACATGTATGAACATGTAAGCTGAACCGGGGTGTGTCAGATTGCATATAGGAGGAAGTGGTTGCAGAGGTACTTAGGAAAATGAAAAAGAAGAAAAGACTTGGACTGGTGAAGTGCCAGTGCATGTGATGAAGTCATTGGGAAGGGAAGTCTTTAAGTATCTTAAAGTTTGTTCAGTTATATTCTTAAGAAACAGAAAATGCCGGATGAATGGCACAGAATATTTGTAGTGCCTATTTTTAAACATACAAGAGATATTACACTGTGTGCTAATTATCACCCAGTTAAGCTGACATCACGTGTTATAAAAGTATGAGTGAAGGTAATTGAAAAGTGTCTGCATGGAGTAGTTGAGATTATGGGCTGGTCCACACTGGGGCGGGGGCTCGATCTAGGAAACGCAAACTACTAGATTGAACTAAGTATCAGGGGGTAGCCGTGTTAGTCTGTATCTACAAAAACAACAAGGAGTCTGGTGGCACCTTAAAGACTAACAGATTTATTTGGGCATAAGCTTTCGTGAGTAAAAACCTCACTTACTCTATGCATCCGAAGAAGTGAGTTTTTACTTCTTCGCTTATGCCCAAATAAATCTGTTAGTCTTTAAGGTGCCACCAGACGCCTTGTTGTTTTTGTAGATTGAACTAAGTTTACTTACTTACTTACGGGTCCACGCGGCGCAGGCAAGCTCCCCCATCGACAGTGCTTCCTCCTCTCAGCGAGCAGGAGTTCCGCAGTCGACGGGGGAGCGCTTCTGGGATCGATTTATCGCGTCCAGATGATGCGAGAAATCGATCCTAGAAGATCGATCTCTACCCGCCGAATCGGGCGGGTAGTGTGGACCTACCCTTAGAAGGGTCAGTATGGTTTCATGCCAAGAAGGAGCAGAATTGATGCCATATTTGTGCTACAAATCCTTTTTTTTTTTTTTTTTTTTTTTTTTTTAATTAATGGAGATATCCTATCTCCTAAAACTGGAAGTGACCTTGAAAGGTCATTGAGTCCAGTCCTCTGCCTTCACTAGCAGGACCAAGTACTGATTTTGCCCCAGATCCCTAAGTGGCCCCCTCAAGGATTGAACTCACAACCCTGGGTTTAGCAGGCCAATGCTCAAACCACTGAGCTATCCCTCCCGGAAGAGTTTGGAGAAAAGAGATGGCAATTGGCTATGGTCTTTGTGGATCTATAGAAGGTGTATGATCATGTACCATGAGAATTATTTTGGTGGATTTTGTGATGGAGAGGTGTGCCAGAAGGGTATGTCCATCCTATGGAAGATATGTATGATGGAGTGACTACCGTAGTCAAAACTAAATGAGGCTATGTTAGAGAATTTCCTGTAAGCATTGGCCTGCATCAGAGATCAGCATTGATCCTCTTTTTATTTGCAGTTCTCATGGATGTGGAAAGTGAGAGTCTACAAAGAACTGCTTTGGAAAATGCAGTTCACTGATGACCTAGTGATATGTGCAGAAGATTGGGAGATCCTGCAAGTCAATTTTGAATAATAGCAACATAGTTTTGAGCAGGCTGGACTTAAAGTGAACATGGGTTAGACTGTGGCTATGATAACTGAGGGAGAAGGACTCTCTGTAAAGGATATCACAAGCAGAAAGCTTAGAAGAGTGAAATAGTTTAAATACTAGGATCAGTGGTTGCTGATGATGGTGTCTTCCTGAGTGATATCCAGCATAAAGCTGTGTGGTGCAAATGGCAGGAGCAGATCCCAGTTCTCTGTGACAAAACAATGCCAGTAAAGTTAAGATAGACTGTATAAAACTGTAATTCGACACATCTTAATCCATGGAACAGAGACTTGATCAGTTGCAAGAAATCAGTATGCTTAGAGCCCTTTGCGGATACAAAATTTGTATCTGTATCCAATCCGCAAAAATGATCCGTGGATATAAAGCAGATATCTGCAAATTTGCAGGGCTCTAAATATGCTCTCCACCATGGAAATGAAGATGGTTGGACGCTCCATGATAGGAAGTGAAATGAGGTTGTAAGGGGCCTAAAGGCAGGTTGCTCCAATTGAGCACAACTTGAGGGAGGCAGGGCTCTGTTGGTATGGGCATATCAGTGGAGACGAGAGAGCTCTATCAGCAGCAGAGCTCTTGCAATTGTTGTGGATGGAAGATGACCAAGGAGGAAACAAAGACTCAGTATGTGGACCAGATATCAGCAGAGTACAGTGAGCCCAATCTGCACAAGACCCTGACATACACCTCATGAGTTTTGAAAGAAGGCTATAAAAGTTGCTGACCCCCAACAGGGAAGTGGAAAGAGAGGAGGAGGAGGAGAAGTGCTGTTTTAGCTCATATGGTTTGTTTTAACCCAGTAGTTCTCAACCTGTGGTCTGCAGATCCCTGGGGGTCTGCAGACTATGTCTAGGATTTCCAAAGGGGTTCATACCTCCATTTGAAAAATTTTTTAGAGGACTGCAAATGAAAAAAAGGTTGAGAACCACTGTTTAAAACCACTTATAAATTTGCCCAGGATCTTTGTAAGAAAGTATCCACTACAACTGCAGTTCTAAATTGTGCACAGATATGAAAGACATAATTAAAAGATGCATTCTAGAATATTGAAAAAATCTAGTTCCTTTGCTGTATAACAGGGATCGGCAACCTTTGGCATGCGGCCCACCAGGGTAAGCACCCTGGCGGGCCGGTTTGTTTACCTGCCGCGTCCGCAGGTTCGGCCGATCGCTGTGCTGGCCGCAGCTTCCCACAGCCCCCGTTGGCCTGGAGTGGCGAACCACGGCCAATGGGAGCCGCGATCGGCCGAACCTGCGGATGCGGTAGGTAAACAAACTGGCCCGGCCTGCCAGGGTGCTTACCCTGGCAGGCTGTGTGCCAAAGGTTGCCAATCCCTGTTATATAAGATACGTGGACTTGTGAATAAACTTGTGCTTAAGTGTTGTGGGACCAGGTCATGTGTGATTGTTTTCTAATGGCTTTTAAATGTCATTTAGCAATAGTGATTTTTATAATTAAGTTATTACTGGAAGCTGTGTGTAATATATGAACAGTATTTTGAATGTTTTGGTTCTGTGTTTAGATTTCAGGTTCTTTAATGCAGGGACATGCCTTTCTGTTTGTTCTGTAAATTCTCTAGAACACATCTGGTGCTGTAAAAATTATTGTAATTAAGAATGAGTTGGTAGTGGAGAGATTTTTAGGTTGTAGTTCACAGTTGGCTCTTGGCAGTTGCCTAGCATTTTTAACACTTGCGCTGCAGAATTTCAGTTACTATTTTAACAAACATTATTTGTAACTTCAGCAGTTAATTTGTATAGGTAATTTTGTGTAAGCAGTGGTAGCCTCCTTCCCTTCCTCTTTGGGAACCCAACCTGGTCTTTTCACTCTTCCTGTCAGGAGCTGGTGCAGACAGGATCTTGGGGTCAAATACATCTATCACAGGGGTCTCAAATTCAAATGACTACGAGGGCCACATGAGGACTAGTGCATTGAACCAAGGGCCTCATCACTGACACCCCTCCTCGCTGCCCCTGGCCCCGCCCCCACTCCACCCCTCCCATTAGGCCCTACTCCACCTCTTCCCACCCCTTCCCTGCCCCATTCCAACCCCTTTTCCAAAGTCCCCACCCCAACGCTGCCCCCAGGGGATGCAGAAAGGATGCAGGGTGCGGTGGTGGCTCAGGGCAAGGAGTTGAGGTGCAGGAAGGGTGTGGGATGTGGAAGAGGGCTCAGGGCAGGGAGTGCAGGAGGGGTGTGGGATGTAGCAGGGGGCTCAGGGCAGGGAGTTGGGGTGCAGGAAGGGTGTGGGATGTGGAAGAGGGCTCAGGGCAGGGAGTGCAGGAGGGGTGTGGGATGTGGCAGGGGGCTCAGGGCAGGGGGTTGGGGTGTGGGGTGTGGCTGGGGGCTCATGGCAGGGGATTGGGGTGCAGGAGGGGTGTGGGATGTGGCAGGGGGTTGGGGTGCAGGAGGGGTGCAGGGTGTGAGCTCCAGCCCGGTGTCACTTACCTAGAGCAGCTCCGGGGTGGCAGCGGCGTGCACTGGGCCCAGGGCAGGCTGCCTGCCTGCCTGCCCTGGCCCCCGGCCCCACGCCGCTCTGTTCCAGGAAGCAGCTGGAACCGTGTCCCTGCAGCCCCTGGGAGGGGAGGGGGGAAGCTCCCATTGGCCGCGGTTCCCTGTTCCTGGCCACTGGGAGTTGCAGGGGGCAGTGCCTGGAAGAAGGCAATGCAGGAGCTCTCTGCCTCCTTCCCCCTCCCCCCCCAGCCCGAAGGGGCGTGCTGCCAGCTGCTTCAGAGAGTGGCGCAGGGCTCGCAATGCCACAGGAGGCAATCCTGCGGGTAGGCAGAGGGGCGGGGGTGGGGCGCAGGGAGCTTGGCAGGCCACACGCAAGAGTCCCGCGGGCTGCGTGTTTGAGACCCCTGATCTATCACTTTCTTCAAGAATGCCATTTCCTGCATGCTTTTGACAGTTGTCCACACAGCCTCCTTATGCAAATGTTGCATTATAGATAATCCACTGGGGTAAAACATTTTAATGACTGTGTAAAGTTCTGAAATGTCTTTATCTTAAAGGAAAGCAGTTGATTTATTCTTGGCTTTTATTGTTTTTGTATTTTTTCTGACACAGCCCACCTGGTAAAAAAGAAGAACCATATCTTACTGAAGCTGGAAGAGAAGCTTTTGACAAATTTTATAGGCTTCGAGAAGGGGAATTAGAATTATTTAGTAATACCATTCTCCAGCTTCCACAGCTCGTGCTAATGAAAGAATTTGAACTGGTTAAAGATGTTTTGAATGTCCTTATTGGTGTGGTATCAGCTACATTTTCACTTAATCAGGTATGAAAAACTTTTCTAAGAATGATCATGTTCACTCACATCAGATTTCATGATTATTCGTAGAGATTTTTGCAAGAGAAATAAATTTTTTGCATTTGAAGTTTTGTGACTCCTATTAGTATAACTTAAAATAATCAGAGAACTCTTTTACTGCAGTTTAAATGTCCAAAAAAGTCTTCAGAGATCTGCACAAGAAAACATGTGAGGAAGTAAATTAATGGATTCCATGAATGCATTAAAGTGATGAAAATAATGTATAGAGAACTGTGTGGTTAAAAGATTAAGTAACAAGAATTTTTATATACACTTTAAAATAATTATGATTTAATTTTCCTTCTAAAATTGTGCTACCTTTTATATCTGTTTCTTTTTGTTTTAGGTATTTAACTCCAGTCACCATAATATTTAAACTGTAAATCTGTGTACTGTTATTTTAGGCGGGGGGGCGGGGGATTGTTTTCAGGCAGTTGGGGGTGAGGTTGTGTAATTATATAGCACTGAATATATAGTTCTGAAATAACTAACTGGTACTGTCTCCCTTTCTGCACCATTCTAGGCTGCTCAGACATTTGTGATAAAGCAAGGTATATATGTATCTGGAACATCACCTGAGAGCATGAACAATCTCCTGTCAGAAGTTGCTGAATATGGAACATATTACACACGATTGAGTCGCTTCTCTCTTCAGCCAGTCTTAGACTCCTTGTACAACAAAGGGCTTGTATTTCAGGTAATGTACTTGAATGGTGCTAGCCTGCTCAATAGTGTGTTTATTCTTCCTGTAGAGCAGAGGTTCCCAAAGTGGGCGATACCGCCCCCTGGGGGGTGCTGGAACGATCCAGGGGGGCAGTAGTAGCCTTGGGTGCAATTGGGGGGCATTGAATAAAAATAAGGGGGCGGTGGAAGCATAAAGAAAGACGAAAATATAAGAAAATTTTGAAAAAATGTTCGTACATGTTTCATCTGTTGTGTAATATAGAGTTAAATTTGTAGTGATTACTTTATTTTCCAAATAAATTCACAAATTATAACGGATCAGGTGTCAAGTCCGCCAACAGCTCTTAACAAGCAAGTGTTGGCAGGCAAGCATGTCGCATGTTGTCCGGAAGTCCAGCATGCATCGATAGGAATATGTGCGTGTAATGACTTGTTTACAATACGATACTGAACCCAGGAAAAAATGTAGACAATATAGTATTGAATACTTGAACTATGGCTTTATTCAGTCGCCTACAAACAATACATTACCGATGTGCCTGATTTGCCAAAAAGTTTTATTAAATGAAGCTATGAAGCCTTCAAGACTACAAGAACATTTGACAAAAGTTCATGCTGATAAGAAAGATAAGGATTTATCTTATTTTCAAGCGCTTGAAGAAAAATTTTTGAGACAGCCAACATTGGCAAAACTCTTTTCAATAGCATCCAAAGAAGATGATGATGGGTTGCGTGCTTCTTACAACATTTCGTTACCGATTGCTAAATCGGGAAAACCGCATACTATTGGTGAAGAACTAATTCTACCAGCTATAAGTGAGGTAATACGCACTATGCTACACAAGCCAGCGTATGATATTACCAAGAAAATTTCTTTGAGCAATAATACAGTGCAAAGAAGAACTGATGAAATGGCTCAAGATGTTGAAGACTCATTATGTGAGTATTTAAAAACATCCCAGTTCTCTATACAGCTTGATGAGTCAACTTTGCCAGGAAATGAAGCCTTACTTTTAGCATACATGCGATTCATAAAAGAAAAAATTTGCCAAGAATTATTATTTGCTAAAAATGTGCAAACTGATACTAAAGGAGAATCGATATTTCATGCATTGGAAGAGATTTTTAAAGAAAAAGAAATCCCCCTGAGTAATATCTTGTCAGTTGCGACTGATGGTGCTCCAGCGATGATAGGGCGCTACAAGGGTTTTCTTGCATATTTGAAAAAAGCGGTTCCGAATGTATTCGCTGTACACTGTGTCATTCATCGTCAACATTTAGTTGCCAAAAATCTGAGTGAACACCTACATAGGTCATTACATTATGTCATTAAAGCAATCAACAAAATCAGAAGCAATTCATTGAATGACAGATTGTTTGAACAACTTTGTATTGAAAACGATGAAGAATTCAGTCGCTTGCTGCTTCATACAGAAGTTCGTTGTCTAGCAAAAGGTGCCTGTTTGGATCGGTTTTATAAACTCTTTGACTCAGTGCTAGAGTTCCTAGAAAACAAAGATGATGCTTTACAAGCCAACTTGATTGATTCCAAAAATGACACAGCTTATTTGACAGACTTGTTTAATAAATTTAATGAAACAAATTTACAGCTCCGAGGTGATGAGCTGAATTTAATCAAAACAAAAACTGTTATTTCCGCGTTTGTGGCAAAACTTCTTCTGTACAAATGAAATTTAGGACGAGGAGAATTCAACCAGTTTCCAAATTTATCAACAGTAGAAAAACATGATGAAGACTTGCTTACCTGTTGTCAGCACTTGGAGGCTCTCCATTCTGACTTCGATCAACTATTTGAAGATATTCTTAAAATGAACATACCCGATTGGGTTTTGGACTCTTTTTCAAGTACAAACACAGAAGAATCTCCAGAATTACAAGAAGAACTGATAGAAGTAACAACAAATGAGGAATTTAAATTTAAATTCAAAGACGGCTACCAACAGTTCTGGCTGCAAAAGCAGATACCTACACTTTATCCTGGATTATGGGCTTAGTACAAAAGTTTTTAATTGCATTTCCTTCATCATATTTAGTGGAACGTGGGTTCAGTGTGGTCACAAATCTGTTAACTAAAAAAAGAAACCGACTGCAAATAGCTAATCGCAGTGATTTAAGAATGCTGCTGACAAAAATAGAGCCGAACATTAATAAATTGATAGCAGCACCAGGTTCATCCTTCTCATTAGGATTATTTTTAATGTTATTCGTAATTTTTATTTTAATATTATCCTTCATTACCTTAATTTTCTGTGTGTAATGCGAATGTTACTATGGTTGATTTTAATAAATAATTTTATAATTTCAAGCTTCAAGGTGTCTTATTTACAACATCTTTCTTTACAATATTGTAGGACGTAGGTAGAAATATAGATACATAAAAGAACGCAAATTTGTCACTGCATCTTTCTGTTTGTTCGCTTAAAGAAGGTAGATTTCCAGGGGGGCTCTGAGTAATTTTTTTTCTGGAAAGGGGGTGGTAGGCCAAATAAGTTTGGGAACCTCTGCTGTAGAGGAATGATCTTGACATGCAGTTTTATTGGGAAGTAAAGGGTGACTGTTTCTCAGGTTCTGCAGTATTGCTAAATATTTGTATAGTAAATATATTAAAAATATAATAGCTCTTTTTTGTAAGTGTAAATGCCCTTCACAATGTAAAAGAAATAAAATGAGTGAAACAGTCCACTTTAATACCTTTTATTAGATCATGTCAGTTTGAAATTGCTTATTGCTTCCTTGTAGATTTTAGTTCTCCAAATGTGACTTGGATTAAGCAATGCACTGAATCTGTGCATGGTGAGGTGTAATTAATTTTGTTGCTGTCAAATAAGTATTATTTTTTACCCAGAAGGTCAAAGGAAATCTTCTTTGTTTGTAATACCCTGTTACAACTATGAAAATAAAAATGACCTAATTTTGATACATTCTCTTTTTAAATACTCAGTGTAATTCACATTAATGTTAATAGGTGTTGTCCATATGCATGAAAAGGAAAAAATCCTATTATCTTTCAAATACACATCTGTTCTTGTCTTACCATTGAAACTGGACTTTTTTTTTTTTTTTTAAGATAACGTACCCAAATTAGAATGCAGTAAATGTGTTTTCATGTTGATGTACTGTAATCAGTGTGAACGTAAACTGAGCACTAACAGTTTTAACAGCAGGGTGTTGTCAATGTTTTTTCTTCTATTAGGCATTCACAAGTGGATTGAGGAAGTACCTTCAGTATTATCGAGCATGTGTTTTGTCAACACCTCCCACTTTAAGCCTTCTAACAATCAGTTTTCTCTTCAGAAAATTAGGACGACAGTTAAGGTAATATTATAATATTAAAGCATTGTAGGACTGAAAAAATGAAATCCAGTCCCTTCTTTAAGAACACTGAAAATACACTACTAGAGAAGCCTTCCTATTCAATCTTTGGTGTTCATTTCGTAATATTTTCACAGAAAAAATTCTTTGAATTACAGAGTCTGGTGGTAGTAATAATACTACGTAGCTCTTACAGAGTCTTTTTCATCAGTAGATCTCAAAGCACTTTACAGATAAGCTCCTATTATATATCCCCACTTTTTACAGATGGGGAAATTGTGGCACAAGGAGGTGAAGTGAGTAAGGATATACAAGGGCTGATAAACTAGATAACTTTAGTATAAATAGACCTAGAGTCCTGGCCAAATTCCAACTTGAGTCACAGTCTGGTTATCTAAATATTTTCTATAGCTTGAATTGGAGAAATGTTCTCCACCTCCCCGCCCTACACCTGTTATAGTTTGATGCTGCAGAATGATAGCCTCGTGCCACCCAAGTGTGGCACATTTCATTGATCACTGTAAATGCCCTGGGATACTTCTGTTTGAAAGATGCTACATAAATGTAATTTTTTTGTTTAGGTATTTAGCTGAGCTCTGTGGCATAGGAACAACTGTATTGGGGATCAGCAGAGGTGCTGGTGCTTCATTTCCTACGGTGATTATTGATCTTTTTTGGAAACCTATTGTTTTAGTGTTAATATCAGTATATCAGCTTCAAATACAATTGAGCAGGTTTTTTAAATGCTCAGTGTTGGCCTCTGCTCCCAATGAAGTCAATGGGAGTTTTAGCAAAGAACACTATTAGATCAGTGCTGAATGCTTTTGAAAATTCCACATAAGTGTTGCATTAAATGAGAGAGAGAATTCATATACTGATTATAAATTGTTAAATTAATGTTGGATGTCTGTCACTGTTCTGTAAGTGGGTATACAATAAAAACACTTTTATAAGATAACATATACAATTTTAAATATTTTTCTATTGTATTAACAAAATAATCCAAGCATTAAAAGCAATGCTCAACAGAAGACAGCCTGCTACAATCTTTCCTATTTAGCTTTGCCTCTCTGAAAAGTTTCAGTGAATAGATAAGACCTGAAGGTGAACATACAGGCTCAGTGAGACCAAAGAGGAAATGTGAACTTCAGCGTCTGTGGCTTTCCAATGAGAATGCCATGCCAGCCCCAAATATTTAAATATTGGGACTTTACCCTGGTGATTTCAATGGATGAGGGAAAGCTCAAAAAACATGGACCCTAAGATATTCAGGACCCAAATTAAAGCCTTTTATTAGAGTTGAAAATCAACCCCTTGAATTGTCCCTGGAAACTGGTTGGAGTGTAGTGCAGTCTATTGAGCACTGGTGTAATATGCTCTATGCTTGAACCTCTGCTATGTACGTGGGCTGTTTACACTATTGAAGTTTCTATGGTAAAGAGGTACATAGAGTATTGCAGAAATTCAGTATCTAGAGGTGGTAAATGCAGGGGCACTGGTGGTAAAGTGTACATCTAGTAGGTAAGATTACAATCTCGTGTTCAAGTAAAGATGAGAAAAGTACTCATGGCTACAGATGCTATCTGGGTATCCAAAAGCAGTATAGGATCCAGAAAGAATCCTGAAGATTCCAATAAAGCTTTGTCAGTTGAAGGGGCATATGTCACCTCTACCATTTCCTCTGGTTGTTATTGACCCATCCCACCAATATCATTTCAGTTTTATCCAGACTGAGCCATGACCAAATTGTCTGTCTAATAAATAGATGTAAAGATGTGTATATTATTAATCTTTTTTTTTTTAACTAATAGTACAGTGGATTTTACACTTTTGAAATTTAGTTGTTTATCATTTCTTTTCAGGGAGTAAGATTGCTTTCATACCTGTACAAAGAGGCTCTCAATAACTGTAGTAATGAACATTACCCAGTTCTTCTGTCATTGTTAAAAACCAGCTGTGAACCATATACCAGGTGGGTTGCAGACTATTTGTTTTATAATTGTGCTTAGCAGTGGCTCTGTAATAATAACCTACTGATTTTCCATTTGGGCATTTTTAATATAATAACCACTCTGAAAAAGTGGATAACTAGGCTGGTTTAGTTTATATAGGGCAGATAGCTTGAAGATTTTCAGAGTGGATGTGAATTATTTTTAATGATTTTAAGGTGTGGTTCGGCTCTGAAAAGTGACTGCAAAAATGGCATTGTGTGGTTCCATATTTCCTTCCCAGTGACTTCCATATCAAAACTTTATTTTTATTTTTTTTTAAACAAATAAAAGGATATTTTTTTCCTAACAGCCACCCCAGCAAATTCACTCAGGGATCTGAGACTCAACCAGGGTTCGTTTTCTTTCCTTCTCGTACATCATCACCACCAGTAATAAAGATCCTGCAGCTGACATTTAATTACGCCCAAAACCAGGAGAGATCCCACCTCACTCTCATATACCTGTGTTGGCTCTTCATTGTTAATAGCAGTTCAAAAGTAGTAAAAACACCTTTTATATCACTAACATAAGCATAGCTGTTGAGTAAGCAGATGTTATCTTTAATAGAGTCCCTTGGATGTAATCAATAGCCACACAACTTTGGAAATTACGTATCTACTTCTGTAGAGATGCTAAGGAGTGTATAAAATATTAGACATTTTTAGGAACTACAATAGTAATTTAAAAATAATAATAATGTGGTAAGTATAATAAAATTAAACAGGACAAAAGAAACTTATCAAGATATTCTGAACTGAAGATCCTCCCACTGCCACCCTTTCCGTATGTTCAGTTCCCAGTCAAATTTTGGGCCTCAGACCTTCTCAGCCGTAAACCTGTTGAAATACTTATGGCTTCAGTTCTGCAACTTATACATTGGCAGACTGCTGGATCTTCATTGTGTTTATTGCAGGATTCGGACAGTAATAAGTACATGCATAAAAATTTGCAGGATTGAGGCATAAATGTGTTTGTAACAAGTCACTATGAGAACATCAATTGTTTAAGCAATAATGGTTGCCGTAGAGGTCATTTCCTGTCAGCTAATGGCTGTCTTGAGGATGTTAACCCAATCATTAATTCATTAACTTCCAGGAAATGTACAACCTGGAAGTTGTTGTTGCTGTTATAAATCATAAAAATATAAGGATATTAATACACAAAAGGTCTTATTTTTAATTAGGTTAAAGTTGAATTGCGGTTGCTATGGATACATTTTTCTGTTTACAGTACCAGTCTGTTACTAGGCATTAGACCTTTATAGTAACCAGTAGAAAAGAAGGACTGGGCTGATGCTGTTATGGGACCCTGAGTTTCAATATCTGTAACTTACGATAATTTTGTTTCCTCTGTACATACTGGGAGTGTTATCATAAATATATGAAAAAAGAATATTTTATCCCAAAATAATAGTTCACATTTCTCCAGATATATCAAAAGCTGCTCAAGCTCAAAGGAGAAATTGTCTGAATTTGTGTCCGAGAGTTCTATAGCCTCTCTTCTCCTTCTAAACAAGTTGCATCTAATTAAAATTCTTTCTTCCTACCCCCTTCCCCATAAAATGTATTCTATCATTATGACATTGCAAAGGTTTTTATATATGTCCAGATCAGTAAAAAAAGATTGTTACTTGAATTAGAATGATTTTAAACTGAATGTTTGCAGTTAAGATTCTCTAAAAAAGATGCTTGTTATGCCAAAATGAGGTTTTATATTTTGGGGGAGTTAACTATCGATGTGATCATGCTTAACTTTTATATTTATCCTCCACATGACTTAAAGATTTACCTTTTTGTCATGACTTTGACAAATCTGCTGCTGATTTAATATTTGCGGTGTGTGCATGCACACACACGTGCATACATACAGATTGAGATATAGATGTCAAAGAAAATCATCTGTTGTGTGTATTGGTTCAAAATAAATAATTTTAAAAAGGAAAGAGGGACTTAACTCTGTTGTATAATAATCTTCATTTTTTAGGTTTATCTATGATTGGGTGTACAGTGGTGTATTCCGGGATGTTTATGGCGAATTCATGATTCAAGTGAATGAGGATTATCTTAGCTTCAGAGGTACAGTACATATATGTAGAACTTTTAGTTTTTTCAGTTTGCATTCTTGTTATCTTTATTAAATACAATATACTTTGATCTTTCTTGTCTTTGATCTATAGATAAACATTACTGGACCCATGGATATATTTTGATTTCAAAAGAAGTAGAAGATTGTGTCCCTGTGTTTCTGAAGCATATTGCCAATGATGTATACATTTGTGGGAAAACCATAAACTTATTGAAATTGTGTTGTCCCAGGGCAAGTACTTGCTTGGTTCTTTCACATTGTGCTACAAAAACAAATTCTTAGCATATGTTGACTAGCTCTGTGGCAAATAAATTTATGCTTTTATTGATAAGTGGCCCTGCCAAGGATGGATGTTATTTAGCTGTTTACATTCAAGTATTCGTGACCTCAGTATTCCAGTGTAACCCAGATGTTGATAGCAAATTGACAAACTATGAATGTGCAGAAGCAAGTTTAAAGTACCCTTTATACAACTTTAGGTTTCATATTTTCCTTTGTGTAAACCCTGAATGTTTTAGGCCCCCATGCTACTGTTCTCCAACACCCAGCCAACACTGATCAAAGCAGAGGGCCTCCTCTCCCTAAAGAGCTGAGTTTAGCCAATCTGGAGATCATACCTTCTCCCCCCCATTGTTTTGGCTTTTTTTTGCTGCACCCTTATTCAGACACGCTGTAATAGTTCCACTGTATACATTTTTTGCAAAACAGATCTGTTTGTCGTAGGAAGAAAGATTGAAATAATAAATTTAAAGTTCCCTTTAATTTACACTTTGATCTTTTCATCTGGTTTCTAAGATCTTGACTTTATATACCTTGCAGGTCTCGGTCATGGGGTATAGAAACATGATCCTGTTATATCAGTTCCATTTTAATATCTGGATGTACGTGTTGTACCTAAAGGCAAGCAGTGGCCATTATTGGACACATAATGCCATAAGCTATTCAAGAATGTAATATGATTAAAAATAGATATTTAAACGTCTGCAGAATGGCTCAGAACAAGACTCCTCATAGGAAGTATCTCAAACAGTTAATATACGCATATGCAATCATAAAGCCTGATTAGTCATTTAAAATTCACAGACTTTTTTC
Source organism: Trachemys scripta elegans (assembly GCF_013100865.1). NCBI lineage: Eukaryota > Metazoa > Chordata > Testudines > Emydidae > Trachemys > Trachemys scripta. The sequence goes on along the minus strand of NC_048298.1, from coordinate 37,442,613 downwards.
CCCACTACTTAATTGTATAATATTTCTTATTTGTAGCATTACATATGCTGGTCAGATATCCCTGTTCCTCGGATTTCTGTTGTTTTTTCCCTTGAGGAGCTGAAAGAGATTGAGAGAGACTGTGCAGTATATGTCGGTCGAATGGAAAGAATTGCCCGTTACAGTTCTATTAGCAAGGAGGAAAAGGTAAATGAGTAATAAAGAAGAATGAATTTTATATCATTAGCATATTTAAAGAGAGCTCAGATTTCTAATTTTATTGTATATGTAAAATACTGACATTCATGACTATAGTCTTCCTGTGGTGGTCTGCTTGCTTAGTATTGCTATCTATTGCTAGGGTGAAAAATAGACTAACATAATTACGTTCTTCATTTTGTTTAACTGGCATGTCATTATTGTTGACATTTTCATGATTTTTGGAAATAGTTTTGGAGGACATTTCACCAGGAGTTTGTTACATCTGCTTTAATCTATTAGGGAAATGGTAATCAAGACCCAACGAGTACACTATCAGAGTCAAACTAGTTTATTAACTAATCAGATTGTTCCATTTGTCAGTCTTTTTAATCATTTGCATGGCTAATTGTTTTAGTAGAACTTCATTACTGTGAACAGATCATTGTGTTAATAAATTTTAGTATAACCTTAGATTTTACATTCAGTGATTTGCTTAATTAAGTGTCCCATTTATTAAGTGGCTATAAATCCTGGAAGCCAGCTATCTTAGGACATTATTGCTATGTGTATGAAAGTGTACACTTGAAATTGCAACGCTGTCTCTTCATGTTTGAAAAGCATAATAAAACTATATATATTTATCGCCTAGGATTTGCGCATGGAGATTGCGAAACAGGAGTTGATTGTTCATGCTCGAGAAACAGCAAGTAAAGTACTAAAAGCCATTAATGGTAAGTTCCAGTCGTGTTTTCATCTAGTGAATTTTTTTCTTTGTTTTTTTCAGTATGTTGTAAAGTAACTATTTTAAATTTAAATACAGATCAACAAATATCAGAAAGAATGACTTTGGATGCAAGGAAACGGGAACAGTTTCAGAAATTAAAAGAACAGTTTGCAAAAGATCAAGAGGTATTTCTGTGGTTTGATTGCATTGAGAATTACATTATTTGCTAAAGAAAAACAAAGAGAAATTCCAGTTTTACAGTGAAACATCAATTATTATGAAATCTAATCTTAGGAACGACCAATTATACAAACCATTTTTTCTGAAGGGAGGGAAAAATCATGTAATAGTGATGGCTATGAAGAAAAAGGCAACAACCCTTCACATTCTGATGTTTTCAATGCATTGGAAATCACCTTGCAGTGGTTTGAAGGAGAAGACAGTAATGCAGTGGACCATACTGCAGTTTATGCACTGTACCTATTGTAATTTTGAAATGTTCAATTTTATGACCTCCTCAATCCCCAATTAGTTTATAAAATAAGGGGTCTACTGCACATTCTGAAATCACTAAAACACCTAATGATACACAGTTTAAAAAGCTCTTTAAAATGTGCCCATCTATCTGACTGGGTTGGTGTTGAAAGTGATTTTTTTAAGAGTTCTGAATGTTTATGTAGCGTCGACTTACGATGAAACAGGAAGAGATTGATGATGATTTCAGCTATGCCCGAGAGCTCAGGGAGAGAGAGAAAAGACTGAAAGCCTTAGAAGAGGAACTGGAAAAAAAGGCAAGGTAATGTATTAAGAAACAGTATTTGTGGTTAGTCTTCCAAAGGTTTCAGATCACATTTTCCTGTAAGGTCTGGCTTTAAAAAACAATTAAAATATTGCTCTTCATTTTGGAATCCTAGCAATGCTCTAGAGAACAGACAGTCTACATCAATGACATCCAGATTGGTTTTTATCATAATCTTGGCTTTAGAAAAACCTGTAACAACAAAATTTGTGATCAAAAGCTGCCCCCGCAGCAAAAGAATCGGATGTCAGAGCAGATTAAAAACCAGTACATGGGAATTAAGATAGACTTTTTTTTGTTTTTGTTTTACTGCTAATGTTAAATGTGGGTTACAATACTTTCCTCTGAGTCTACATGGACCCCGATCTTACTTCAGTGGGGCTCTACTTGGGCCTAAGGTCCACCCAAGTGGGTCTGATTGCATGGTCAGAGCCACAGTTTATACATTGGTGAATGCTATTTGGATTATGTTTTGAATAGCTGTCAGAGATTAAGGGCTGCATTTTAATCCAAGGGCACACGTTGATGGTGTCCGAGTACGTAAGGTGAAATGTATATCTCAGTCAGTTCCTTTTAGTTTGATATATATTTGGGACTCGCATGCAGGTCAGGTATTTCTTGGTAGTTAGTCATTAGCAGGGGTAGAGCCTTGGGCTTCAACATGTACCTTCAAAATCTCCAGCTGGAAGTGGTGGATTCTCCGTCTCTTGATATCTTCAGCTCAAAACTGGATGCCTTTGTGGAATATGTGTTAGCCAAACACAAGGTACAGGGCTCAATACAGGGTAATTGGTTTAAGGGGCTGTGATATATAGGAGATAGGATTAGATGATCACTCCAGGACATACCGTAGCCAGGGGTCATTACTGCTCCCATTAACCATCAAAAGGACAAATACAATATATTTATGTGATTAAAAATTAAATTGATGAGGACAGTGTCATGGGTGTGGTGTTCTATTTTTAATTGTTTTTATTTATCAGGTAGACTTAAACAGTAATGAGCAGGAAAGGAACACTTTTTTCAGTGTTAAAATTGGTTATAATTAAGACTGCATGTCTGTCACAGAGGTCACTGAAGTCATGGATTCCATGACTTTCCATGACCTCCGTGACTTTTGCAGCAGCTGGTGCGGCTGGCTCAGGGGTTGCCCGAACACTCGGGCAGCCCCTGGGCCAGCAGCAGCAGCAGTTTGGGTGTGGGAGGGGTCTCAGGGCTTGGTCAGGGGGTTGGGGTAGAGGGCAGCGCTTACCTCGGGGGAGGAGGACAGGGGCTCCTCAGAAGCAGCTGGCATGTCCCTTCAGCTCCTAGGCAGAGGGGCCAGCTTTCAGGCACCGCCTCCATAGTTCTCACTGGCTGCAGTTCCCGGCCAATGGGAGCTGCAGAGCCGGAGCTCATGGTGGGGCAGTGCACGGAGCCCCCCTGGCCTTCCCTCCCCCTAGGAGCTGCAGGGACATGCTGGATGCTTCTGGGGAGCTGTGCAGAGCCAGGTAGGGAGCCTTCCAGGCCCTCCAACCCCCCCACCCCAGCACCAGCGGAAGTTCTGGGCCGCAGGCTACCACCTGCGTGTCCCCCCTCTCCCCCCCCAGCACCAGCGGGGATCCTGGGCCACCCAAGTTTTAGTCAGGGGTATATAGTACAAGTCATGGACAGGTCACGGGCTGTGAATTTTTGTTTACTGCCTGTGACCTGTCCATGACTTTTACTAAAAATACCTGTGACTAAAACGTAGACTTAATTATAATTGATGTAAGTTCTGCATAGTAATTATAGCTATTACAAGCTTTGACATTACTCATCAATATATACAGCTAATGGTAATTTGTCTTTGTTTTCTATTATACATTTAAGCACATTTGTTATGAAAAATTAGTGTCCTACTAACATGGTTCTATAAAAACTTATTGACAAAAAATACCATCCTATTTTCATTACATTTTCTCAACCGGATTCTGTACTGTGGATGAAACCTCTGGTTTTTAATTTTAAAAATCTATAGTCTGAGAGATCTGTCATTTTCTTGCTCTTCTACACCAGCATATGGTCTCAATATACAGAGTACAAGATGAAAAATACGTAGGTGGAGTGTCTGTAATATAGTATCTTTGCTATCCTTCAGGCAAGAATTAATTGACCATTATAGCAAACTTTCTGATGATGCAGCCCGTAGGGAGCAAAGAGCTTTGTGGAAAATCCAGCGGCACAAACTGGAAACAGCCCGTCTCAACTTTCTATTAGAAGATCAAAAACACATTGAGGTATCTTCTACATTTTTATAAGAAATATCATTTGTAGCATTTTAACATTTGATACATTAAAAGCTTTTTGGTTTTGCTATTTTGATTTTTAGGAGATGCTTGAAAAACTTCCTGATGGGAAGTACAGGAGGAAATTAGACATTATTCCGCATAAGCAGTGCCAAACAGTCTCAATTATGGATGCTGTTGTTGAAGAACCGAGCTCTCAGGTTGGTTTATTTTCTGACAGAAGCATTGCATGACAATTCCAAGTTTTCTAATGTGAATTTTGTAAATCTGTGATCACTAAATAGAAGAGTCACCATGGCAGAAATGTGAATGAGTATTATAGTATTATGGTGCTGACAATAAAAAGGGGGACTGGAAATAAAATCTTCATCTGGAAAAATAGTTTAAAATACATACCAACTGTGTGTAAATGACTGAAGAATGCAATAATTATTTATATTTTAGGTATCTACTGTGGAACCTGTGCATTCTGACAATAATGTTGTCAGAGGTGATTCTGAATCTGGACTGAAGAGTATTACTTCTGCTGATAAACCATTGGCTTCGCCCCAGTCAGTAAATCCTCACATTAATCAACATTCTGAGCCAGCTGCAGCAGGAACTGAATTCCAGCTACTAAGTACAGAACAAACATGGGATCCATCACAGAGTTCTAATGCTCTTCCTGAATCCAGTCTAAATATTGAGGATTTCCTACCAGAATCACAGGAAGAACAACCTGCTGTCGTTGGCTCTTTACTAGATGAAGGATCTTTACTAGATGAAGCATTTCAAAATATTAGCTCAGAACTTCCTGAAACTACTCAAATAAGTGAAAGTCAGCCTCTTTTGATAGGAGCACTGCAAGGAGAAGACAATACACAGTTACATCAGCAAAGTGAATATGATTTTAATACAATTCTCAGGCCAGCTGCTGTTTCACAAGGACATGGCAGAGTTGGAGAAAATGTGTTTGTGGAGAGTAGGAGACTTCAGTGGAATATTCATGGACATGTATCCAATGCCAGCATTAATGTAGGGGAATATGTGCCTCATGCAGAGACTTCCCAGTCACATTCAAATCCATATGGACATTCTTCAGATTCGCACATAAAAATTGGGGAATATACCTCTGAAGTTGAATCTAGTCGGCCTCGCTGGAATATTCACGGGCATGTTTCTACAGCTCATATTAAAATTGGGGAATATACGTCAGAGGTAGAGCCCTCAAGGCCTAGATGGAATATTCATGGACATGCCTCGGAAGCTAATATTAAGATTGGCGAGTACGTGTCAAACATAGAGCCTACAAGGCCTCGGTGGAACATCCATGGTCATGCATCTGATGCCAATATGAAGATTGGGGAAAATGTGTCGGAGCCTGTACCGTCTAGACCTCGGTGGAGCATCCATGGCCATGCATCTGATGCCAATATCAAGATTGGGGAAAATGTGTCTGAGGCTGTACTATCTAGACCTCGGTGGAATATCCATGGACATGTTTCACAATCACACATTAAAATGGGAGAGCTAGTTTCAGATACTGAGCTTTCAAAACCTCGTTGGAGCCCTTTTGGCCATGCATCTCAGTCAAACATTAAAATAGGGGAGTGGTCTCCATCCACAGAAACTGATCCGATACCTCATAATAAAACTATCTCTGGTCACTCATCAGACTCTACAGTTCAGACATGTCTGTACAATGGAGAATTTTCTCCCACTGATGCAAGTAAAAGAGACGATAAATCATCAGAAGGCAAGGAAGAGGTCTTACCCCAATCACAGTCCTCAGACAGTGTTCCAATCCTTTCAGATTCTAATATTGAAGGTGAAAAGCAAGAAAACATCACAGAAGAGAGAGAGAAACAAGGTTAGAATAAGACAATCAAACTGTATTCAGTTGGTCAGTAGTTTTTTAGGACCTTATAAAAATTACCATCAGGTGTGTTTGTTCTATCTGGATACTTATGAGTTAATTCATTGAGTATATGGCTAAACACTATTAGAATTTTTAGGCGAGAATTTGCATCTAGTCTAGTCTCCTGCATGAAAAGGGTGAAATATTTGTTAAAATTTTCCACTGATTTGAAACTTTGCAGACCCGTTATAATTCTAGTGTGTTTTTAAATAGCTACCTTGCACTCTGAAATTGAAAAATGTTCTGACAATACTTTAAATATATTAATGCTAATAGTGTCACTGTGTAATATATACAAGCATGTGAACCTAAAGTTCCCTGTTTTTCAAGTGCATTGTAATGGTGGTTTTGTTACAGATTTTGCATTCTTTTGGAATTATGATCAGGTCTGAGATATGATCCAGTGACTATAGGCAGTCAGCTGTATTTTGTATGTTCATGGGTTTTTTTTTTTTTCTTTTTCTGATACTGTTTCAATTTGTGTTATTACAGTAATTGCAAAAGATGTCTGCAAAGATCTCCCTCTAGAGCTTCCTCAGGGTTCACAGGTAAGGAACACATCATTTGTGCATGGGATTTATGAGATGATTGTCTCTGAGAGGAGGTGTTAGTTATTGTCTGCATTCTCTTAGACAGAGGAACCTGAAAAATCGATTGCACTGACTGTTACACCTCAAGAAACTTTACTTTCTGAGGCTTGTGCTTCTGAGACTAAAGAGAAGGAAGCTGATGATGATACGTGGAAGAAAGAACAAGCTTATCTGAAAGCCTTATCAGACCAGTATTGCCTTGAAAAATACCAAGACAGCTATGATTTAATGTGTGAGTAGAACTCTTGAAATCTTAGTTCAGCAAGATGATGTAATGGTCTTGAGTGAGAAATCAGGCTTTTAGCATAAGGAAAAGTTCTTAGATGATTTTTATCGTCAAAATTATTAAGTACAGTAGCAAAACTATTTTTCTTTACATAAAAATCTGAAGTCTACTGTAGCGTGTTTTGATTTTTCTAATCTGGAATGACTTTCAGGAGATTAATTGAAATAGCTTAAGTATAACAGCTTACAATTTTTATATGTATTCTTCAATTTAGCAGAGTTGCCAGTTTCCCATCTCTTGCATCATGTGATACCCAGGTCATACACTTTCCCAGTGGATCCTTTGGTACAGTCAGCAACAGATGAAACAGCTGTACAACTTAGTGAACTTTTATCTCTGCCAGTGCTGATGAAACACTCTATTACTGCTCCACTAGTGTCTCAGTAAGTATTAATTAGGAAAAACAAATCCACTTCTATTAACTCAGTTATTTTTTCTTCACTGGGCATTTTCCCTTGAGACAGAGCTGCACGAAAAACTACTTACTACTTCTTAGAGTGCTATTCCACACATGCGTACACATGCATGCTGTGTGCCTGAGTCTGGAAGTTCTTCAAAGGAGTGTCCATTGACTCTCACGTGCGCATTGGCTTCCCTCATGTTCCCGACCAAGGGTATAATAGGCGGCGCAGGTTGATGCCGCTCCAGTTCCTTCTTAACGCTGCATGGCTTTGGTTGGAATTGTGTCCTTCAGTGTATAACCCGTAAACTAAATTTGTTGTGAATAGTTTTTATATCTAGTTTAGTAAGTATAGGCTATAGGATAATTTCCTCCCGCCCCTGCCTTTGGTCTCCCCGGTCTCAGGACTATCCCCAGAGTTCCAGGATTCAAGACTTGAATCTCTTGCCCTCTCGCCTTCTCTGTCAGTGACTAGCATCAAAGGTGCCTGTATTGCCTGGGTGAAGTATACACCTCTCCAAAGATACAGACATGACACTTTTGCTTAACCAGTCTGGATCCCACCAGATGAAAGCTTCATAAAGAGAGATTACTGCTAATATTTTTCCTGTGGTCCATGTAGTGTCACTAAAGCCCTTTATATACAACCAATCTTCAGATATGCTGGCAATTCCAATCAAGCTATAGTTCTCAGTAGTGGTAGGTTTTAGTTCTGGTTTATCCTGGATACTATCTGTATATAAGGTTTCTCCCATTTTCTTTTGTGCATGTGAATGTCATGCAAGCTTGTACATTATGCTAAATATTGAAATGTTAATTTGATAGTAATATCCATGACTGCATTTTAATAGTAAGGAAAGAATTGTTCTTAAGAGTGATTGTCAGTTCATGTTTTTATTAGTGTTTCCCTTGTGAACAAAGCAATAGTCGATTACTACTTTGTGGAACTGAACATAGAGAAGAATTTTGAAGCACTACGGCATTTTTTGTTAATGGAAGATGGAGAGTTTGCTCAGTCGCTTAGTGACCTACTATTTGAGAAGGTATTTGTGCTGGCTTGTTTATAACTCTGGTATTTGGTCATTTGCAATAGGCGTGATGTTTGTGAACCTCTAATATCTCATAAAGTGATATTAAGGACCGTTCCCAGTGTTGACATAGGTAGCTAAAAAAACCCAATATGAGTAAGGGTGGTAGAGAGGTGTGGGTTAAAATCCTAGCTGCTATTTTTCCCCTTGTCCATTTTGTACCCCCTTGTGCCACGGCAGCAAATTCTGTAGCAAAGAGGCCCTGCTGAGGCCTTAATGACTGTGAGCCAAAATGCACCCTCTCTCAGGGATACATGAGGCCCAAGAAACTCTGTAAGAGCAATATATTTTGCTGATATTCTCCCTGAGGAATGGGGTGATGGGATTTGGCAGACTGCAGAAGAGGCTAGCGGTATGACCTCTAAACTCAGCAGAAATTGGAGTTCAGGGAAGAGAACCTCCAGTCCTGTGAAAGGCTAGACTGCGCTATTGCTCTGGCCCATGCTGGGAGGATACTGTTGCCATTGGTTGAGTCCCACCACTCCCCTCCATCACCCTGCAGGGGCCCATGCTATGAAAAGTTGGTCTACATTCCCACTTCAAAAATCCTACAGTGCACTGTTGAAGGAGAATTAGGGAGGGGAATGTTGGAATGTTCTGCAGAGTTGGCACTTGTATGCCTCATTTCTGTGTCCATGGATGAGGTCCACCAGAGTAAGGTCACAGGAAGGATGGTCTGGGCTTATGTCTGGCTATCAGGACATGCATGGGCACACCAACTCTCTAGAAGCTGAGAGTATTTTGGTCACGATCAGAAAAGCACTTTAGCACATGCTTAACTTTGAGCATATGTGAGAAGTTCTGCTGAAGTCAGTGGGGCTGCTTGTGCTTAAACATTTTGCACCTGAGTCTTATGCTCAGTATTGTCATTTTAATAGTTGCAGGGGGATCAGAATAACATAAATGAAATGTTTAGAATGACATGATTTTTTTTTTTGTTCTTTATTCATTTTGAGACCTGACACCTGCAATTCTAAATTTGCTATGTACTTCTATTTAGATTTTCCATAACAGCAGTTAAGGCTTTATATTTGTATTTTGAAAAGTGAATTAGCAAGTTCTCATTTGGATTTTCAACAAATAAATTAATTTAATTAGTAAACATATGGCAGAAAACACATTAAAGTTGTTTAAAGTTCTAAAGGTGAAAATTGAGAGGTTTATTTCACAGTATTAATTTTGATTCTGTCACATTAATTTGCTAATTAGGTTGTTCTGCTGTTGATCATCATGGTACTGAGCCAAAAGACTATGGGTAAACATTTCAAAAGCAGTCAAGTCCCATTTTCAAAAATGAATAAAACACTTGTGCCTAAGCCACTTTTGAAAATGGGACTTAGGCTCCTAGGTCACTTAGGGGCTTTTGAAAAATTTACCTTAAAGCAAGAACATGACTTGTCTGTCTCTAAAAATTATATGTGTAATGAATTAAGATTTCTTTTTTTCAAGCTTGGTTCAGGGCAAACTCCTGGTGAACTTCTGAATCCACTGGTTCTCAATTCTATCTTAAATAAAGCATTACAGTATAGCCTTCACGGAGACACCCAGCTTGCTTCCAATCTTTCTTTTGCACTCAAGTACCTTCCAGAAATGTTCAAACCCAATGCTCCTGATGCTCTGAACTGCTTGGAGCTACGGTACAAGGTAAGAAAGCATGTAGAAAAGATTATATGAAAGTTATACTTTGCTCTTATACCATGATCATTTGAGCATCCATGTTTCTTTGATGTATAGTAACTGATGATTTACTACCTCCCAGAGGAAAAGAGTCAAGAAATTAGGCTAATCTAAATGAATTCATAGGGTTTGCTCATCCTGGTCATTCTATGATGCCATTTATAAATTCATTCAATTATGTTTCAGCAGCCTGTAGTACCTGTGACTGTAAGAGCTGTGAAATATTCTGAAATGATCAAATATGATATGGACAGGTAACGTTAATGACACTTGGTTTTATATATATATTGTATATACTTTTAGGTTGATTGGCCTCTGAACATTGTCATTACTGAGAGCTGCATGAATAAATACAACAAGATCTTCTCCTTTTTGCTGCAGTTGAAGCACATGGTGTGGACTCTCAAGGATATTTGGTTCCACTTAAAACGTACTGGTAAGATACATTAGAAAAGGTACTACATAAAAACGTGTTTAGCTCCATGTGCTAGACAATAGATTGTAAACATGCCATTTAAAACAGGTACTTTGGTCCTTAAAAGTCAAAATTTATTCAAGGAAACTTGTTTGGAATTTGAGACAGGTTTCTGCTGATAGTTTTGTCAAACCATGATTTTTATGGGAACCGTCTCTACAGCAGAGGGGGGCAAACTACAGCCTGCGAGCCACATCTGGCCCGCAGGACCCTTCCCTCTGGCCCCCGAGCTCCTGCCAGGGAGCGGGGTCAAGATAGGCTTGCGGAGGAGCCAGCCCAACTCCCCAGGTGCCGGGCGGAGGCTGGCCCCTGGCCCTTCCCTCGTAGTCACAGTTCCCCCAGTGCCTGGGCAGTGCGGCTGCAGCTCCAGCCCGGCAGCACGGCTATAGCGCAATGGTCAGGGGGCGGGGAGCAGGGGAGTTCTGGGGGGGTATGTGAGGAGAAGGGGGAGTTGCAGGGGGGGCGCTTAAGGGGCCTGGGCCCTGCTGCTGGGGACAGAGGCAGAGCAAGCCAGGGGCCCCCCTTCCACCTCCAGCATGCTTGGCCCCTGTCCCCAGCAGCTAAGCCTATACAGGGAGCGAGCCCTGCCCAACTGCCAGGGAGAGCAGCCAAACAAACAGGGGAAACGCACAGGGCAAGGACTGAGTCCCTCTCCCCCCCCCCCCACAGGTAACGTGGGGCAGGGAGAGCAGGGAGGGTTGGATAATGGGCCCCAGGGGGGCGGTCAGGGCGTGGGGAACGGGGGATTGGATAGGGGACGGGCATCCGAGGGGATGGTTGGGGGCAGAGAGCAGGGGTGTTTGGATAGGATGCGGGAGTCCCGGGGGGCAGGGGGGGGGGGGGGGGGGGTTGGGTGGGGATGGGGGCTCCAGGGGGCTGGATAGGGGGCCAGGCCACGCCTCGTTCCCCCAGCCTTCCCTACCCTCCATACAATTTCTGTATCTGAGGTGGCCCTAGGGCCAAAAAGTTTGCCCACCCCTGCTCTACAGTGTCAACAATAATATCTTTCTGTTTTTATTTTCAGCATTAGTGAGTCGTGCATCAAATTCTGTTCAATTTCGACAGCTCCAGCTGTATAAACATGAAATGCAGCACTTTGTTAAAGTTATTCAAGGTTACATTGCTAACCAAATATTGCATGTAACATGGTGTGAATTTGGAAACAAACTGTCTTTTGTAGGAAACCTGGAAGAAATTCACAGAACACATGCAGAATACCTCAACAAAGCTATTTTCAGGTAAGCAAAGCAGGGAAACACTTCACTGTTTTTCCTTGAAGTCAACTGAGCTGTTTCAGTTTACTCCAGCAGAGGATTTATAAATATGGTATAGCACACATACACCGTGTGTGTGTGTGTGTGTGTGTGTGTATGTATACACATAAAATGATTTCAACAAACATACAAAGTAGTAATTATACAAAAAAAATAATTGTAAAATCTTTGCATAGGTACAACAGAAGCACCCAGAATATTAGTGCTGTGATGAAAGGGAAGTTCCTGATTTGTAGTTAATACCTACTACTTAGGGAAATGAGAGTGTTGTCTGACTGAATAAGTAGTATGTACAAATAATCCAAATTCAAAGATTGCACCAGGGCTGTCTCTATACATTGTTTATATTTTTAATACCTATGCAGAGTAGTTAATTTCAGGCTGCAGGACGATTCCCTGGCAGAGCAGTTGTCATCTGATATACACAGACGTTGTTTCTGAAAAAAGACCACCACCACGGTTCATGAGTAGTGGAAGTAGTACTACTTGCTTTATGAATCAGAGGCTGTTAACACTTTGAGCCTCATACACTACAGAGGCTGTAGAGGCGCTGAGATGTTGTGATAGAGAGCAAAGCAAAGAGGACTAGGATAAGGAGAATGGGGTTGAGAGGTAAGTAGATATGGGAGTGGTGGGGTAAGGAAGGAATAGAGAGAAAAAGAAGAGGTCAGAAATGACAAGGGAGGAAGAGAAGATGGCGAACAGAAGGAGTAGATACAAGAAGAGGCAAAAAGAGTGTGTCCCACTAGAAGTGGCATCTCTTGTTAGTTACAGACAAGAACAGGTGCATCCAGAAAAACCAGTTCAGGCATTGGGAAGTGGCAGAAATGATGACGGATGCCAAATTACCTGGGCAAAGTTAAGATGAACTAGAGCATGACACTTAAAATTTAATCCCACCAACATAAAAATAAAGGACAAGTGTCTGGACTGAGCTCTTCATATGTAAATGTCAGCAACCTTGAAAAGTAGGTAAACCATACTGGACTCAAGAGTTACATAAATTCACTCCTGTAGAGTCACTTGTTTTGTTTTATTTTGAAATGATTAAAGAGGGAACCCAAAGGATTCTCTCTGCCTTCTAACTGCTCAAATAAACAATGGCTCTTTAGTTTTTTTAAGTCTGTTTTTTTTTTTTTTTCACCCTAGAGGACTATTGACTGAGAAGGCCACTCCTGTGATGAACATTATTCACAGCATCTTCAGTCTCATTTTGAAGTTCCGCAGCCAATTAATCTCTCAGTCATGGAACATTGATGCTGGCAAGCAAATGGCTGTTCATCCCAACTTTGGTTTGATGCAACAATCTTACAATACTTTCAAATATTACTCTCACTTCTTATTCAAAGGTAGGAACTCAGATACGTTATTGGGCTAATTTATATTACCACAATCAACTGACACCTGAAAAACCCATCAGTTCTTGCAGTTGTCTCTGATAGTGCAGCCTGAAAGCAGGAGAAAGTGTATATTGAACTCATTTTGCGTAGTGCTAATCTCTCCACGTCCACTAATGTAAAGCATCAGAAGTCTGAATTTCTTGGCATGTGTCCCATAGCTGACAATAAGTATCACATTTGGTGGTTTACGGGGAGTAAATCTATGGTAAATAATTGCTTCTTAGCCTGCTATATGCTTAGATTTACCATTTATCTGCAATGTAGTCCTTGAAACCGTATGACAGACAAAAGTATCTAAAATGGCAACACAAAAAAGTCCTTTGAACTGTATTTTACATCTCCTGACAAGACAAATACTACATCTTACTGTGAGATTGAATTTCCTGGCTCTTGCAAGGGGTTAAGTAACTAAGGCCCACAGGCTGCTCACCTACTGCAAGATGTAGTTAAATCTAGTTCTGCAGACAAGAACTTTGCCACTGTGCAGATTTTTTGCGACGTAGTTCATGTTCTTTTTCGCAATAGAATTCCTTGTGGCTGTCACCTCAGCTTGAAGGGTCGGCAAGTTAGAGAGACCCTATCTAATCTTCTGCATTTCCCAAATAATACTGCTCTTGCAGACCCTTCCCGTATTTCTACCAAAAATAAATTCACCTTTTCATGTGAATACAGGCAGCTCCTCACTTTGCTTTGTTAGCAGCCCCAATATCCAAAGGAAGTGCCACTTTTTCCTTTAAATATCAGTCATTAGATACTGTTTCCATCAGATGGTATCCTTCAGGAAATGAGATGCCCTTTTTATTCATTAAGAGTGTCTAAAAGTGGTGTCACAGGATAAAAAACAACAAAAGCAAATATTTCAGGATGAGTTAGAATGGCTGCTTCCAAAGCCTATGGGAAGTCAAAACAGTTCTAGGAGCCATTTAAGCCAATCCTTTGAGATCTATGGTTGCTTCACGGACAGAGATTAATAGAGCCTCCTGTAAGGAAATATGCAGAGTGACCTGGTCCTTTGCACTCCCCCATATTAATCACCACAAAACAGATGTGTACTTACTCATGTCCCTGTAATCTACAATATTCTATCTTTCACAAAGGGCGTGATTCAGAGCCTACTGAAGCCAGTGGAGAGTCTCCTGTTGATTTGAGTGGGCTTTGGATCAGGCTCTAATCCTATATATTCTACACCTTTCCTTCTTCCTTGCGTGCTGTTACTGCTTGCAAATCCCCCTCGGTGCATGAGATGTTTATGAAGCCAAGACAATTTTTCTTACTTTGATTTAAGTCCATACATTGGAAAGATCCCTTCTTTATTGTTAATGATGGTTAGCATTAGTAAAGATTTGCAATCATCCCAGGTGTTTGTCTCATGGTCCCTTCTGTAACACAGTGGTCTTGGCATAAGAAAACTAGCAGAGCTGTTTCTTTTACAGGTCGGGCATCTCAGTAGTGCCTGCCCACTGTTTAATATGATGTTATGGGAACCTAAAATTGTCCTTTTAAAAATAGTTTGGATAAAGTGTACTTGTAATTAGAAGAATAAAATTCCATTTATATGCACACTGTCTAGGATTGACACTTCTGTTCCTTGCCTTGATTCTGATTTGTTGTACAGACAGTTAATGAGAGCACTTTGTAATTCCAGAAATAGAGGCAGGGGCTCTTTTATACAGTTTTAATTATTTGTTTCTATCTACATCAGACTTCTGCAATAGGCTTTTTCCATGATAATATTCATACATTTAATCAACAGATTGACTTGTTAGAGGTTTAAATTACGATTTGTGTATTTGCTTTTCCTACAGTGGTAACCAAACTTGTAAATAGGGGATACCAACCTCACCTGGAGGACTTCCTGCTGCGAATCAACTTTAATAACTACTACAAAGATAACTGAGCTCTAGTATACTGTAAGGAATACTGGTAGCATGGTAAAGAAAATACAGCTACAGCTTTATGCTTATTATTTATGGAAATTGATGCTAGTAACAGAGGCTTATTTTAAGAAGTAATCCATTGTTCAAAACAACTTTGAAGAGTGAAACCATAGCACTTAGAAAATGATGCCATTTAGAATCTGTACAAATCACCACTTCATCAGCACATTGAGAATTGATCCCGTCATTACAGGGAAGAATGGGGCCTAGTGTTAACATGGGAAAGGACATACATGTAAATCGGTTAATATATAATATACATTTTTCCTTTCAGTGTTGTGAATTCATGTTCAATGTAAATACATGTTTGTGAAACAAATAAACAAAAAGATATCTTTTAAAACTTCTTTGTGTTCAGTATGCCCAAATTTGGTCCATTTAATTTATTTAAAAACTGACGCACATTCTCAATCTAAATCACATTTACATTTAATATTCTATAATTATTTCTACAAGTCTGCTATTCACAAGGAATGAATAATATGGCTGAAATATGACATTTTGAGTACATCTGCTCAGCTGCTGGAAAGTGAGACTGGATTTGGAATATTTGTGAGAAACAGTAAGTCATTGGATTACATAACACAACAGTTATTTAAAAAAACAAATAGTTTGGTTGAAGATGTTCATAAAATGAGATTGGTATGTAAAATGGCAAACACAAAAGTTTAGTATCACTAACACAAGCAAAGCTCTAACTATGAATAACCTCAAATCAGTGATTTTTAACCAGTAAAACTAGAAATCCCATATACTTATAAACCATTAAGTTGCAAAGATAAATCATATATTCATATTTAGTAGAGCTGGTAGAAACTCAGAATTTCTATATCTCAAAAATTGATTTTGTTCTGATTCACATGGTGGGGCTATACCAAAGCCACAGACCCTGGAAATGCAGGGTTCCCAGCACTGGGGCAGTGTGCATAGTGGGGCAGTTTTGAAAATTTGAGCCAAATGTGTTTATCCTTTTAGAGTTGCATCAGGATTTTTTTTTAATTAGTTTCCCCCTCCCCCCTTTTTATTCCCCTGTCCCCAAGTATATTACTGAATTTTGAAGCCGTGTTAGTCTGTATCTACAAAAACAACAAGGAGTCTGGTGGCACCTTAAAGACTAACAGATTTATTTGGGCATAAGCTTTTGTGAGTAAAAACCTCACTTCTTCGGATGCATAGAGTGAAAGTTACAGATGCAGGCATTATATACTGACACATGGAGAGTAGGGAGTTACTTCACAAGTGGAGAAGTAACTTGCGAAGTAACTCCCTGCTCTCCATGTGTCAGTATCTAGTGCTTGCATCTGTAACTGTCACTCTATGCATCCAAAGAAGTGAGGTTTTTTTTCTCACGAAAGCTTATGCCCAAATAAATCTGTTAGTCTTTAAGGTGCCACCAGACTCCTTGTTGTTTTAGTCCACATGGAATTACTGTTCATGGAGGTGTGTAATGCCTATGCTAGATTTGAAATATTTTGGTTTTGAGTTACTGTTTTTTACAATGTTGCTTTGTGCATGCACAGTAGAAAGACCTTAATAAAGCCTACAAGTGGGCGCTTAGCTGAACATGTGTGTTCACTATATATATGTGTGCTCTTTTTGCAAGTCTATGCACCTGTGTACATGCTCAGTTATTCACAATTAAGAGACATCAGAGGTGCTTGTTAGCTGGTGAAATGGCGACCTTCTTTTCTTTGTGTTTCTAAAACGTACCTGAGGACTTAGATGCAAAAACTTAATATTTCATTGTCACTAGGTTGTGAAATCAAACATTTCGGTCAGAAAATCCCAAGTGTAAAGTTGGCTACAGTGGGAGCTGAGGCTGCTCACTTCCTTGTAGGAGCAAGTCCATATTTAGTATCAAAGGGTTGCAGTGTTCAAACATGGCAATGTGTATCTCTCCGACTGTTTCACACCTTTGTCTGTAATATAGGTTCTTAGTGTCTTTCTTTGTCAGTGGGAGGGGGAATTCAACCTGTAGAGTTATTATATAAATTATATAAATTTATTCCCCCAAAATTTAGCCAGTTAATAATAAATAACTGGCTAAATTTTGGAGGATTAACAACTGGCTAAATTTTGGGGGAGTTAAACCTAGTCACAACAGCAATACTTTGGAGGGGGAAAATAGCAACAAATCAGCAAATTTCCGATTTTTGTCTGTCCTGGCACACAAGCCTCCACTAGAGGTCAGCCAAGCAACTTTGAAAGGGAATAGTGAATAGAGGGAAATAGACCATTAGAAAAAGAGCGACCTGAACCACACACATTTTTTTCTATAATACAGTTTCAGTAGGGCAGAGTTAACTTTCCTATGGGTTCAATCCGCTTCACTCTGAAGTCAATGGAAAGATTCCCACTGACTTCAATGGGAGTTGGATTAGGTGCTATGTTATGAAGGGACGATAGTGATGATAGGAGAAAATTAGACATGGAAGGCACCTATAGCTTACCTAGTTCTTCCCCCAAGGGACTCTTTGCTAGTAGTTGATCTAGTTAGTTTTTAAATTTCTTGAGCACTTTTTGAGAATGATTATTCCACAGTTTAATATACTATTCAATGGCAAAAACTACATCAAAGCAGAGTTGCGGTTGTTTGGTGATAGGTCATTCCCTTGCAGAACACTGAGCTGAGCAACACCAGGAAATGCACAGTAAAGATTGCCCATGCAACATTAACTCCGCCCTGCTTCAGCACGGCCCCATTTTCCCTGTTAATATACAGACCTTTACTCTGCCAACCACACAGCTGCTGAAATGTACAAGTTGTTTATTTCCTTTTATAACCCATTCACTCTCACCCATTGCATTCCATCTAACACTAGTAAACACTAGAAAAGGACAAAAAGAAAAAAAAGTTTCCCACTAATCAATTGCTAATACGTGGCAACAGAGTCCATGCAGTTGCCCTGACCATAGCATGAAATTCTCTATTTTTTTTAAACTGTGATCATGCCCTGAATTATGCATAATGTTGCCATGACAAAATGTATCAATAACTATGTTACAGTGGAATAGTGTTGGGGTGCACTGGCAGTGCTTTGTCTCCTTCACCTGAGCTCCCAATCTCATCTCCCCTACTATGCATCCCCATTTATCCCTCTTCTCACTGCAGCCCCAAGCCCCTGTCTTCCTAACTCGTTTTGCCTTAAACAGAAGCCCCCGGCTAATTTAGCCTTAGTTATGTTAACTGAAGGGGGAGTTCACAGTCAATTAGAAGTCTGTGATTCATCTAAAGAGACAAGATGGGTGAAGTAATATCTTTTATTAGACCAACTTCTGTTGGTAAGAGAGACATGCTTTCGAGTTTACACAGAGCTCTTCTTCAAGTCTGGGAAATTCAGGGTTGGTCTACACAAGAGAGTTAGGGCAACTTAAGACAGCGTATGTCGACCTAGCTATGTCAGTGTCTACACTACAGCCTTGCTCCTGCTGATATAAGAGCCCTACTACAATATCATAATTTCATCTCCATGAGAGACATAGGTTTATGTTGGTGTAGTTAGGACGATGCAGTATCTGTGTAGACACTGCGTTCCTTACATCGGCTGTTGGCTGTCATTCCCCTGCTGCCTGTCTCCGCTCCAAGCTGGGCTGCCACCCAGGCTTCTGGCTGAGGCTGCCGCCTGGGCTCCCCACTCCCCACAAGGAGCCTTGCTTCCCCTCTGGGTGAGGATTCACCTGCTGGAGGTGAGAAGCCCTGGGTGGCCGTCTCCTGGCAAGAAGTGCCCTAGGATACGCCAGGGAAGGATGGTGGAAGAGATGGGGTGAGCCATGAAAGCCCCCACTTCTCCCCACTTTCCCCAGCAGCCTGGGTGAACCTGTAGAAGGATCATTAACAGGTTTGTCTCTGGGGGGCAGCTAGGCTCCTGGTGGAGAGTTGCCCTGGCTCTCAGCCCCCCCACTGCCCTATCTCAGTTGGTGGAAGTGCTCCTGGTGAGGATGCACACTACTAACGGGAGGAGGGTAGTGTGAAAGGAGGGTGGTGCACTGCTGTAAATTGACCTAACATAGGGCGACTTAAGATTGTAGTGTAGACATGCCCTAAAAAATTTACATTTTCTTAAATACTGTTCTCAGTTCAGATCCACCAAGGATTTAGTGGGTACCATGCATTACCATATTTAAAACTTAATTGATGGAGACCATTTTGACTTGCACCACATCAATAGTTTGATCTCTAGCTCTGAGCAAAACAAAAACAAAACTCAACCTGGAAACTTTTTTTTAAATGGCTATTGGAGGGGTGGGTTATCTCTGGAACTCCTGGCTCAAATACCTCCAAATTTGGATCACTAACCCCACCTAGACTCCTCCTGAGGCACACCAAATTTCAAAGAAATTCGAGTGAGCATATCAATTTTACATGACTTAAAAATGTTCACCTTTAAACAGATGTCATGACACAAACTTACTGTAGTGATACAACCTTAACTACAATGCAGCTAAAGTTTTCCTGATGTAGAATATCAGGGTTGGAAGGGACCTCAGGAGGGCATCTAGTCCAACCCCCTGCTCAAAGCAGGACAATTCCCAACTAAATCATCCCTGCCAGGGCTTTTTACTCTAAAATCCTCTTAATCCTATTTTAATTAATAACCCCTTCTACTGCACTTCTTCCTCCTTGGCATTTATGCCTTTCAAAAGCACATAGAGAGATTGTCCTTGTTTTCACTTAGCTAAGCTGCAGTTACTTTAATCCTCTTCTGTAACTCCCTCCACCCCTGTAGTTATAATTGCTGCTTTACTCTGAACTTCTTCTAATTTCTGGGTATCTGTCTAGTACGGAGAGATTCAGAACTAAAGGGAGCACTTTAGGTGCAGTCTCAGCAGAGCCTTATAGAGAGGGGACTCTCTTTTTAAAGACAAAAACAGCTTTAGCAATTAGAACATAGCTTCTAAAATATGACAGTCAAATGGGTTTATATTTGAAAGGTTTCTTAGTGAGAAAGGGCCAGTCTGAAGGTCTATATATATTATATTGACCAGCAAAAGCAAGGAAAACCAGTGCTATGGCAGACAATGTGCGTAACAAATGCTGCTCCATTTTTTTCCTAATCACTAAGGATTTGATATTTTGCAAGAAAAATGCATGTGTGAGAGCCACTGCAACACCAGTGCTCTCCATAGGAATATTTTGCACAGCCAAGTTTTTTTTCTTACATATATGCATAGGGAAACCTTTAATCATAGGGGATCAAAATGAAAGGCAACCAAGTACTCAAGAACTGAATTATTACAGATTCATAGCGTCCAAGGCTAGAAGGGTCCATTGTGATAATCTAGTCTGACTTCCAGTATAACACAGACCATGTAACTGCCCCAAAATAATTCCTAGAGCATGTCTTTTAGAAAAACATCCACTCTTAATTTAAAAGTTGTCAGTGATGAAGAATCTATCAAAATCCTTGATAAATTGTTCCAATGGTTAATTACCCTCACCGTCAAAAATGTACGCCTTATTTCCAGTCTGACTTTCCAACTTTGAGTCACTGGATTGTATTATATCTTTCTCTGGTAGATTGAAGAATCCATTATTAAATAGTTGTTCCCCATGCAGATATCTATAATACAGACTAAGCAAGTAACCCCTTAACCTTCTCTTTGTTAAGCTTAATAGAATGAGCTTCTTGAGTCTGTCACTATAAGGCATGTTTTTTAATCCTATGATCATTCTTGTGGTTCTTCACTGAACCCTCTCCAATTTAATCAACATCCTTCTTGAATTGTGACCACGAGAACTGGACACTATATTCCAGCAAGGGTCACACCAGTGCCAAATACAGATGTAAAGTAACTTCTCTACTTCTATTTAAATTCCCCTGATTATGTATCCCAGGATGGCATTAGCTCTTTTGGCTACACCGTTGCACTGAGAGCTCGTATTCAGTTGCTTATCCGCCACAACCCCCAAATCTTTTTCACAGTCCCCAGGATAGCGTCCACGATTCTGAAAGTCTGGCCAATGCTCTTTGTTCCTAGATGCATACATTTACATTGAGCTGCATTAAAATGCATAATGTTTGCTTGCACCCAGCTTACCAAATGATCCAGATTGCTCTAAATCTGGATCATTTGGTTTACCACCCTCCCACAATTTTTGTCATCTGCAAACTTTATCAGTGATAATTTTATGCTTCTTCCAGGTTATTGATAAACTTGATAAAATATGGTCAAGAACCAATTGCTGTGTGACCCCACTAGAAACAGACCCACTCAATAAAGCTGCCTTATTTACAGTTATATTTTGAGACCTACCAGTTAATTAGTTTTTAATTCATTTAATGTATGCCATTGTGACAGGGCAGAGCAGCTCCGCATTGGTACTGCAGGGGTTAACCCTTCCTTCCTAGCAGAGGAAGCCAAGCCCCGGAAGCTCTGCTGGGCATGCTCCAACTGGAGAACAGGTATAAAAGCCTGCAGACCTGCTCAGTTTGGGCTGACCACCACAGGGGAAGGAAGCACGCCACGCCACGCCACACCACACCACACCACACCACACCACACCACACCACCAGCTCCCAAGGAGGGACAGCCTGTGCTCCAGGATCTGGAGGCTAGCCAAGCGGGATGCACCCTGAGGCCCAGACGGAGTACGTCACAGGAGGGGAACAGACCGGAGGATCTCCCGGAGCAGAGAACCCAGCGTTTATGGTGGGAAGTGACCCAGGGGAACTTTAGAGGAAAACGGCATTAGAGCCGTATAGGTGCTTGGCGTGTTTTGGGTAGATCCCTGCCAAGCTGGTGGCAAGGGGAACTTGCCACTACCAGGGTCTTGGGTTGGGACCTGGTGGCAAGGGCAGGCCCGGGTCCCTCTACCACCAACCCCCCCAGCATGGGAATCATATGGACTCTGGCTGCTAGGCCACACTACCTTGTCTGAGAGGAGTGATTATGTGGACATCAGCCAACCTGCACTGCTCCAACGCTGGGAGCGATTTATATGGACCCTGGCCATTGGGCCACACTGCCCTGACACTTGGGCAACTTATATGGACTCTGGCCGCTAGGCTGTACTACCCTGCCTGTGAAGGGGGAGTTATATGGATTCTGGCCATTGGGCCACACTGCTCCAACGCTGGGAGCAATTTATATGAACTCTGGCCATTAGGCCACACTACCCTGACCAAGGGGTGATTGCGTGGAGAGAGGCCATTAGGCCGCAGCGGGCTGGCAACAGAGAGACGAGCACACGAACTTGGGAGTGGCGAGGTTCCGACACCCCATCTCACCCCTGCCACAAAGGGGCAGTGCGGTGCCAGGCCCACCACAGCCATATTAATTTTATATTGTTCTAGTATCTTAATCAAATGTCATGCAGTAAAAGTCAAACGCTTTACAGAAGTCCAAGCATATTACAGTGTGATGTTGCACTCTATAGGATTTTATGAAGTTATACTGATGAGTGTGAACATAATGTAACTAAAATATGCTTCATGCAAAAGATCTCTTGTAAGGTATCATTACAAAGCTTATAATCTACTGAGTGTGGTCATCCTATTTGTATGAATGTATCATTCTCGTACCTAAAACTAGAAATAGGAAATATAACTCTGAGGGCCTATTGTAATTATGCAAAGTGTGGGCCATTAATGGTGGTTTGAAATCCTGATGGCTCCCATTAACCAGAACAATTGACTGTAGATGGCTCTGTTTTACTTGTAAGGCTTCCTGTATATCTGTGTGCTGGTAAGTGGGTAATGAAGTCTTACAGTGACATGTGATCATGTCACCTGAACTGGAATCCATCTTTAACCTGGTGTTTTTCCATTTAGAAGGAGGGGTGGGAATCCAGAGAGGGACAAAGGATTCCTACCTTATGCAAAAGATATATAAGTGGGTGGAACAGAACAAAGGGAGCTGCAGTCATGAGAAATCCCCTAGCTACCACCTGAGCTGGAACAAGAGCTGTATCAGGGGAAAGGATTGTGCCCAGGCTGGGAAGGTGTCCAATCTGTGAAAGAAATTTATTGAAACATCTCTGAGGGTGAGATTTTATCTGTATTCAGTTTTACTCTATTAGGCATAGGCTTGCGTGTTTTATTTTATTTTGCTTGGTAATTCACTTTGTTCTGTCTGCTATTACTTGGCACCACTTAAATCCTATTTTCTGTATTTAATAAAATCACTTTTTACTTATTTATTAACCCAGAGTATGTATTAATATCGGGGTGGGGGGAACAGCTGTGCATACCTCTCTATCAGTGTTATAGAGGGCGAACAATTTGAGTTTACAGGGTAAAATGGATTTATTTGGGGTTTGGACCACAGTGGGAGTTGGGCATCTGAGTGTTAAAGACAGGAACACTTCTTAAGTTGCTTTCAGTTTAAGCCAACAGCTGTTAGGGGACGTGATGCAAACCGGGGTCTGGGTTTGCAGCAGGCTAGCGGGTCTGGCTCAAACCAGGCAGGGCACTGAAGTCCCAAGCTGGGAGGGCAGGGAAAGCAGGGGCAGTACATCACATCAGTTTGCAGCCCCAAGGGGGTTTCTGTGATCCAACCTGTCACATACAGCAATACTATTACCTTTATCAAATAAATTTGTTACAATCATTCCAGGGTACAAAGTATATCAGAAGGACAGAACAGGTTGTGCGGGGGGGGAGGGAGTAGCACTATATGTGAAAGAAAATGTAGAATCAAATAAAGTAAAAATCTTAAATGAATCCACATGTTCCATAGAATCTCTAGGGATAGTAATTTCATGCTCTAATAAGATTAGGGGTCTATTATTGACCACCTGACCACAACAGTGATAGTGATGATGAAATGCTAAGGGAGATTAGAGAGGCTATCAAAATAAAGAACTCAATAATAGTGGGGGATTTCAATTATCCCCATATTGACTGGGAACATGTCACCTCAGGACGAAATGCAGAGACAAAATTTCTCGATACTTTAAATGACTGCTTCTTGGAGCAGCTTGTTCAGGAACCCACAAGGGGAGAGGCAACTCTCAATTTAGTCCTGAGTGGAGCGCAGGACCTGGTCCAAGAGGTAACTATAACAGGTCCGCTTGGAAATAGTGACAATATAATAATTTTTAACATTCCTGTGGTGGGAAAAACACCTCAACAGCCCAACACTGTGGCATTTAACTTCAGATAGGGGAACTATGCAAAAATGAGGAGGTTAGTAAAACAGAAATTAAAAGGTACAGTGACTAGAGTGAAATCCCTGCAAGCTGCATGGACGCTTTTCAAAGACACCATAGAGACCCAATTTAAATGTATACCCCAAATTAAAAAACACAATAAAAGAACTAAAAAAGAGCCACGGTGGCTTAACAACCATGTAAAAGAAGCAGTGAGAGATTGTCAAAGCTGCTTCCCCACTTTGAACTTTAGGGTACAAATGTGGGGGCCTGCATGAAAACTTCTAAGCTTAACTATCAGCTTAGCTCTGGTCCGCTGCCAGCATCCCAAAGCTAGTTCCCTTCCCTGGGTAGCCTTGAGAGACCTTCACCAATTCCCTGGTGAATACAGATCCAACCCCCTTGGATCTTAAAACAAGGAGAAATTAACCATCCCCCTCCTTTCTCCCACCAACTCCTGATGGATCAAGATCCAAACCCCTTGGATCTAAAAACAAGGAAAAATCAATCAGGTTCTTAAAAAGAAGGCTTTTAATTAAAGAAAAAGGTAAAAATCCTCTCTGTAAAATCAGGATGGGAAGATAACTTTACAGGGTAATCAAACTTAAAGAGCTCAGAAGACCCCCCTCCAGCCTTAGGTTCAAAGTACAGCAAACAGAGAAACACTCTAGTAAAAGGTACATTTACAAGTTGAGAAAACAAAGATAAACTAACACACCTTGCCTGGCTGTTTACTTACAAGTTTGAAATATGAGAGACTTGTTCAGAAAGATTTGGAGAACCTGGATTGATGTCTGGTCCCTCTCAGTCCCAAGAGCAAACAACTTCCCAAACAAAGAGCACAAACAAAAGCCTTCCCCTCACTAAGATTTGAAAGTATCTTGTCCCCTTATTAAGTATCAGGGGGTAGCCGTGTTAGTCTGTATCTACAAAAACAACAAGGAGTCTGGTGGCACCTTAAAGACTAACAGATTTATTTGGGCATAAGCTTTCGTGAGTAAAAACCTCACTTCTTCGGATGCATAGAGTGAAAGTTACAGATGCAGGCATTATATACTGACACATGGAGAGCAGGGAGTTACTTCACAAGTGGAGAACCAGTGTTGACAGGGCCAATTCAATCAGGGTGGATGTAGTCCACTCCCAATAATAGATGAGGAGGTGTCAATTCCAGGAGAGGAAAAGCTGCTTCTGTAGTGAGCCAGCCACTCCCAGTCCCTATTCAAGCCCAGATTAATGGTGTTGAATTTGCAAATGAATTTTAGTTCTGCTGTTTCTCTTTGAAGTCTGTTTCTGAAGTTTTTTTGTTCAATGACAGTGACTTTTAAATCTGTAATAGAATGACCAGGGAGATTGAAGTGTTCACTTACTGGCTTGTGTATGTTACCATTCCTGATGTCCGATTTGTCCCCTTATTGGTCCTTTGGGTCAGATGCCAGCCAGGTTACCTGAGCTTCTTAACACTTTACAGGGAAAAGGATTTTGGAGTCTCTGGCCAGGAGGGATTCTATAGTACTGTACACAGGACAGCTGTTACCCTTCCCTTTATAGTTATGACAGAGATAAAAAGGCATCTTTTAAAAAGTGGAAGTCAAATCCTAGCGAGGTAAATAGAAAGGAGCGTAAACTTTGCCAAATTAAGTGTAAAAATGTAATAAGAAAAGCCAAGAAAGAGTTTGAAGAACAGCAAGCCAAAAACTCAAAAGGTAATTTAATTGGTAAACATAACAGTAACAAGTCACCAGGACCAGATGGCATTCACCCAAGAGTTCTGAAAGAACTCAAATGTGAAATTGCGAAACTACTAACTATGGTTTGTAACTTGTCCTTTAAATCAGCTTCTGTACCCAATGACTGGAAGATAGCTAATGTAACGCCAATACTTAAAAAGGGCTCTAGCGGTAATCCCGGCAATTACAGACCGGTAAGTCTAACATCAGTACCAGGCAAATTAGTTGAAACAATTGTAAAGAATAAAATTGTCAGACACATAGAAGAACATAAAATGTTGGGCAAAAGTCAATATGGTTTCTGTAAAGGGAAATCATGTCTTACTAATCTATTAGTTCTTTGAAGGGGTCAACAAACATGTGGACAAGGGGGATCCAGTGGACATAGTGTACTTAGATTTCCAGAAAGCCTTTGACAAAGTCCCTCACCAAAGGCTCTTACATTAATTAAGCTGTCATAGGATAAGAGGGAAGATCCTTTCATGGATTGAGAACTGGTTAAAAGACCGGGAACAAAGGGTAGGAATAAATGGTAAATTTTCAAAATGGAGAGAGGTAACTAGTGGTGTTCCCCCAGGGTCAATCCTAGGACCAATCCTATTCAACTTATTCATAAATGATCTGCTTGGCACGTATCGTCTAGACTGAGCACTGAGTCCCAGTGGGTAGATAGAAAGATTAACCTAAATAATCTATACAGAAACCTGTGTAACCTCATAAGATTGGGTCCCTAATCCATGAACTATTAGAACTCATTTACAAAACTTTTCTTAAACATTACATAAATTACGTCTCATACTATAGAATTAGAATTTATAATCCCTATTCCATGATGAGATAATGTATCTTAATTAAAACTAGCTTTAGAGAGGTTATTCCCCTCAAAAATCCAATTTAAATAAAAAATAAATCTGATTTAAAAAAAAAAGTCATTGATTTTTATTCACTCTGACAGCAGGGCATGGGGAGGGGGGGAAGGATTGGTCCCCAGATAGAGCAAGGAAGGGGCCAGGGGCAAGATGAGCACAGCGGTGTATGCGGGGAGGATTAGTCCCTGTTGACTGGAGCAAGGCAGGGACTGGGGGCAAAAGCACGGCTGGGCGGGAGCTAGGGTTGGGCCCTGGAGCAAGGGAGGGGCCAGGGGAAAACTGCAAGTGCAGCAGGGCTGGGGGGGGGGGTAAACAGGATCCCCCCTCCACCCCTGCCCACGTAGAGCGGGTACCTACCTTCTCCCTGGTTCTAGCCCATTCTCTGTGTCTCTCTGCACTGAGCTGAGGGTCGGGGTGCACTAAGCACAGGGCTGGTGGTGCAGGGTCTGGGAGGGAATTCGGGTGCTGGAGCAGGCTGGGATCATGGGCAGGCAGCTGGAGGGGGTATGCCCTGATTCCAAGGCCCCGCCCCTGCCTCTTCTCCGCCTCCTCCCCCAAGCAGCGAGCGCTCTGCTGCTCCGCTCCTCCCCCTCCCTCTTGCCAGCAAACAGCTGTTTGATGGCCAGGAAGCAATGGGAGAGGGAGGAGCAGGAAAGGGGCATGTTCCAGGGAAGTGGCGGGGGAGGGGGGAGCTTGGCTGCTGGCGGAGCCTGCCCTGCAGCAGGAGCCGGCAGGACCAAGCTTCTGCCCGCTGCCCTTGCAGGAGAGAGTGGTGGGCAGAGAAGCACGGGCTGGGCTGGGGCCCCTTTGAAGTGTGTGTGGGGTTGGGGGGGGAGAGAAAGACAGAACAAAAAGTGAATGACAGCCTAAAGAAGCCACTGAAAGCATGGTGGCTGGTCCTGGAAGACACCTGAGGAGGGTTTCCGGGGCAGGGACGCCAGCTGAAAAGGGTGCTCTTGGTGCTACGAGCAATAGAAGCCGTTCCCTGATATTGGATTAGTTCTGCGTTCGAAGACACCGAACTGCATCAAAAAGAATAACAGACTCCATCAATTTCTACTTCCAGCGGGAACATCCCTGGGGCTCCGAAACTTTGACAAGCCGCTTGGGTCAAAAAGGGCCAACAATACTCTAAGGGAAATGGCCCAGGTCTTGTTTACCTGCTAATTCTGCCTGTTTAGCAAATTAAACCTGGAATTCCATTGATTTAAGTCAACTTTTAATTTGACTTTAAGCAAGAACAAAAGCTTTTAAAACATAGATGGGAAAAGCTGCAGTGAAGTTTGGTGAAGTCATCTAAATAGCCAGTAAACTTTGGGCTCACAGCGTGGACTGTTTCCTTTTCAAAAGAGATGGGGACGCAGAATCAATACGTTGTCACAGCTTAGTTACAGTAAAGACAGTTCAAGGCAGATATAGCTTTGAGCAGCTGTGCAAATTTACCTACACAGCGCTGCTCTTGAACAACTCTGTGTACTCCTCAGTCTGCACAAGCCCTAGCTGAGTCCCCTTCAACTCATCTCCTTGTAACTGCCCTTTCCATTTGCCCAAACAGGCTGTGCACTTCAAGTCCCCCAACAAAGAATACGTTTCCTGTCATCATTAGCTTAGCTGTTTTACCACTGTAAGTTATACAGGTACCTTACCATGGGCAGTGGGTATAATAGGCCAGGGGAAGCACCTCCGGACACCTGGGCCATGGTGGCCCTGCCTGTACTCCACTCCTTCCCCGCGATCCCCAGAGGGCCGCCCAGAGGATTCAGGGGCCCCTTCCATAAAAAAAAGTTGCAATACTATAGTAACATGTATTTGGAAATGTAAAAAATAACCAGTGAAATACATTCAAAAATTAATTTTTAATAATTTGAAAATACATGAAATACATTATTTAAACACATTAAATGCTTTAATGTTATGTATACATTTGCAATTACATAATGGGCTGTCACTGGATGATGGTGATGGTTGGTGCCAATGGGCTGTCGCTGCCTGGGGGTGGCGCTTCTGTTGCCCAGGGCTGAGTGGGGAGCTGGGCTCTGGGTTGGGGGGTGCCCAGCTCAGAGGGGCTGGGGTCGGATCTGGGGATCAGGGCTGGGGGGAGGGGATGGGGTCAAGGGGTGCCCGGCTCAGAAGGGCTGGGCTCAGAGCTGGGGGTCGGGGGGTGCCCAACTTACCATGCCGCTTACCCCCCTCTCCCAGAGCCTCAGCGAGCTGTGTCCAGGAGCTCTTGCTGCTCGGCCTGCCGGAGCTCATAGACCCGCCCCGCCACCACGCGGCTCCGAGTGGGAGGACCTCAGGCCCCGCCTGAGCCACGCCACTGCAGCACTGTCCAGGGCCGCTCCTGGATGCTGAGGTACCGGGGGATGGGGAAAGGCGGAGGCGGGGGGAGCCTCCGACAGTCTCGTGGGGGCCCCTGTGGGGCCCGTGGCAAATTGCCCCACTTGTCCCGTCCCCTCCCCCCCCCCCAGGTGGCCCTGGATTCCCAGCACCCACTGCTGCCTGGTAAATCCCTCCTCTCTTCCACTCCACCCCACCCTCTCCGGAGATCCCCGCCCCTCACCCCATTCCTTCTCACCTCCACCCCCCCCCTCCGAGAAACCCCCCACACCTGACATGTCCCTCCTCACTTTCACCCCCTTTCTCACAAGGCTGCCTGCTGCATCCCCACTCTCCCCAGAAGCCAATGGGGACTCAGCTCCAGCTGGCAGGGCTCGGGCTGGCTGCTGGCCCAGGGCGGCTCGAACCAGAGTTCAGGCTGGTGCTGGGGCCAGCAATCCAGGCCGGACCGGGCTGGTGAGTGCTCAGGCCAGTGCTCGGCCTGGTGCTCAGGCCGACCCTGGGGCTTGGGCCAGTGCTCGGGCCAGCTTGGAGGTCGGGACAGTTCGGCTAGGGCTCCTCTGGCTGCAGTGGGGCGGAGTGGAACTCAGGGCTCCAGTGTGCGAGAGGGGAGAAAGGGGTGGGGTAGTGGTAGGGGTGGGGCCTCGGGCGGAAGGGGCGGGGGCTAGCCTCCGCACAGGGAGGTTTCACCCACTGCCCATGTACCTTACTCTATCGAACCTGATTCCTCTTTGGGAACAGCCATTTTGTAGACACAAGGAAATCTACTTGAAATCAAATATTAAGGAATTTCAAAAACTTCAACTTGTCAATGTCTAGTTAAGGGTCAAGAACAAATATTGCCACTGTATCCAACTGAAGATTTGCTCGCCATCCAGAGATAAAATTACAGCTAAACTACTGCTGTAAAGGACACAGGAGATGGGTCATGTTTTTTTTCTTAATAAAACACAAATGACCATGAATTACCTGATTGGGAAGATATTTTCACAGTCTAGTTGTAAGTATTTTGGTGCCACAGTAAATTAGTGAGATGGACCTCTATGAAGTGCAGTTCTCAAAGTCTCTTTATAAATACTTGCTTTCATAGTTGACATCGCAGTTCACAAAGGCCTTGATCCTGCAATCCATTCACCACAGGAGAACCCTTCCACTTGTGTGGAGCTCCATTGACTTCAGTGGCACTCTCCAAAGGTGTAAGGTATACCCAGACAGATTGGCTTGGAGGTTAGGGGCCACAGTTTGGCTATGGATATTTTTATAAGTGTAGGGCTGTCTGGATCCAGGATTTTGATACAAGGCCTACTCTAGCTGGAGAAATGTCCAGAATTTTTGGATTTGTTCTGTTTGCTGGAACAGGGCTCAGGGTGGCTTAAAGAATTTGTAACATTCTTCTGAGCAATCCGAGTACAAAATTAATTTCAGAAGAAGAGATTCCCTTATGACTGTCTATCTATCTAGTGCCGAGTCACAGTATCATCTAAGCATTATATCAACACTTATCTAGTGGCTGATACAGAAGAAAAGGTAGCTATTTGTACTACATGCTTTCTAGACAGATGTGAAACATCAGCAATACTGGAAATAGCATTTTACCTTAAAAGACTTTGCAACTTTTTCTGGTTTTATCAGGTAAACTCCACTTTCAGCATTAGGATTTTCAGCAAATATTTCTGTGCAATTACGTCCTTTAATTGAAAAGAATTACAGGTGAGTTTTTTTGGTTGGTTGGTTTTGTTGTTTGTTTTTAAAGCTGACTGAAGTGTCGGGGGGGGGGAAGGGTGCTGCATACTAGCGTTTTTATTACAGCTGGTCAAAAATTTTCTATTGAAACTTTTCTTTGACAGAACATGGCTTTTGATTAAATGGAAATTTTTGCCCCAAAATTGCTTGCATAGAAAATGTTCTGTTTTTTCATAGAAAAACTGCATATTTGTAGGGCAGGGGAAGATAGTTGTTATGAAAGCCAAAATATTTTGAAGAAAAATGTCAGCAAAAATGAACAATGTTTGTTTTCATCAACAATTTTCACAGGGGAAAAAAATCATTTCCTGTCAATCTGAAAACCAGACTACTTATTTTATGAGCCTAGGCGAAATGTTTCAAACATGGTTTATGTGTCAAAGTCCTCTAGAAAAGCCAACATTTTTTTGGGTTGAGGAGTTTGACATTTACTGCCCTTGGAAATCTGCCAGTCCCACAAACCTTAGGACTTGATGCAAGAAACCATTGAAGGACTTCCACTAATTTCATGGGGCCTTGGATAAGGCCTTTAGAACACCTAGTTTTCACTGCTGTGGGTGCTATGGAAATAAGTAATAATAATTTATGTAAGACCCATACAGTAGAAAAAGAAAGACGCTAAGTTGTATTTTGGCAGTGCTTCCATTCTTAAATTTAACATTACATTGGTCTTGATGGCTGAAACAAATTTAGCTTATCACGTTCGTTATGCAAATATATTTATTTCTCTTTGTACTGATAGCTGATTAATATTTGAATTAACAACAGATTAGTGGCTAAAATATTTACTCAAATTCTATCTTACCATTAGCAGCCTCTGTGGTCATCACCTGCAAAGAGATTGCATAGTGTTTATTTTACAGTAAGCTATAACACTAGTGGTACAATGCATAGAAATTGTGCTTAACTCAACAATACAAACAGATTAAAACTAAAAGACTTCCTTCTTTTAAAAGGATTTCTAAGAGAAGGAAGAGCTCTGAAAATGAAACATTCACCATCTACGTTTAAGATTTAATATATGAGAGAGACAAGATGGGTGAGGTAGTATCTTTTATTGGATCAGCTTCTGTTGACGAGCGAGACAAGCTTTCAAGCTACACAGAGCTCTTCTTCAGGTCTGGGGAAAGTAATCAGTGTTTCCAGACCTGAAGAAGAGCTTTGTGCAGCATAAAAGCTTGTCTGGTCCACCAACAGAAGTTGGTCTATTAAAAGACATTACCTCACACACCTTGTCTCTCTCATATCTTGGGACCACTATGGCTACAAGCCTGCAAACATTTAATATATGAAGTATTTTTAATCCATGCCCACTCATTGCAGCACTCTGTGCCCCTTTAGTGGTGGCTGGGCCAAACATAGAGGCTCATGAGCTTGTTACAGCCTGGGCTAATAGACTTGGCTCTCTTACCTTAGGCAGCAGAGGCTCATGCTTAAAGTTCCAGAGGTCCAATGTTCAACCCCCACTGCCAATGACCCACCCCAGGGAAGGCAGTACCAGGTCGGTGAACATCTGTATGTGGCCCAGCCACCACTGGGTTACAGATCATCACTTGACACACAAAGTGGCTGCTTGGTCTAATGAACATGGGATTAGACTGGGAGGCAGGATTTCTCTACACAACCACTAGATTTGAGCAAGTCACTTAACCTCTCAGTGTTTCAGTTTCCCCATCTGCACAATGGTGATTATAATGCTTACTCACCTTTTGTAAAGCTATTCGAAATCTATGGATGAAAAGTACTATTTAAGTACTAAATATTGTTCTGATCTATTATTAAAATGTTCAGTTCACTCTCTAAGTCAGTGTCAAAACATAAAAGCATGAAATAAGTCAGCTTCACTGGTCAGGGAAAACTCCAATTTTCATCAATTTGGGCCAATAAACCTGTTTCTTTTTATGCTTATACTGAATTAATGGTAGACCTCACCTTTGCACTTGCTTGCTGAAAGTACAGGCTTAATAAGAATATTGCAATGCTGTTTAGTTGGCAAAGAAGATTCAGTTTCATAACTGAAACAGAAAAATTTCAAGAAATAAATTCAAACTGTTGTGTTCCTTTAGTTAAGACGAGCAGGGGCCAGTGGTCTCTACCATCCTAGCAGAGGATTAGCGGCTACACATGATAGTGGGCTAAATTCATCCATGGTGTTAGCTTATTTAACTCAGTGGGGCTCCTTTTGAACCACTGCTTTTATTACTGACCATTTACTCTTGAAAGTTGGAAGATCCCATGTTCAAATACTTTCTCTCCCTCCTGCAGAGCTGGGACTTGAATCCAGGTTTTTGACCTCCCAGGTGACTGTGCTGACCACTGGGCTGAAAGTTAGAATGTGGGCAGTCCATGTGCCTCCTGCTGGATTTTGAATGGTACCTAAGCTAGTCAGTGCACACTGAGCAAACCTACCAGATCAGCTCCAGCAGGGAGTGTAAGATGGGAATGCCTAGCTTCCCCCAGTTTATGGACCACGCTGGGGCTTAGGCATCCAGAGTTACTCTAGGACTAGAATGAGGCAGCAGTGCACATGCCTGGAAGCAGACACATAGGCACCTATAGAACTTTTATCTTGAAAATTTAGGCATCAAGTGAGTTTCAGTGCCCACAGGGTTAGGCAGCAGATGAGTTGGAGTTTTGGGGAGCTCAGTGAAGCCTAAAACTGGGACTTAGATGCCTAAATTGGAGATTTAGGTGCCTAAGTCCCTTAGTGGAGCTGGGCCTTACTGCAGATTTAGGTATGCAATGTTTCCCTTCAACTTGATTTTCTTCTAAAAAGTGAATCAAAGGCTTGATTAGTCAAAATGATCAGCCTGGAATTTCATTAAAAATGTTGCTGTTGGCTAGCAACAAAACCACCATGATAGAGTTCCTGACATGAAACTTCTTACGTCCCATTAGAAGATATAGCACAGTGGATCAAGGCACTCCCTCCCCGCCCCCAGCTATATGGCCATTGTGCTGAAAATGTGACTGTAGGTCCTGTATCATTGACATGTTGGCAATACTGCCTCCGAGATAAAGGGAGCATGGTGTTAACAGTAGCTAGGGTGACCAGATGTCCTGATTTTATAGGGACAGTCCCTATCTTCATGACTTTATCTTATATAGGTGCCTATTACTGAGGCATAAAGCACAAAATCTTGTGGTTCTCCAGACTGAAGGGGAAGCCTTCATTTATTCCAGAAATGGATGGGTAGGTAAAGAGCCTAAATGCTGCAAATGCAAATTACAGCATTGGTAGATTTTGACTAATATCATTATGTGTAAATTGGCACAGAGCCAGGCAATTTACCACCACCAGAGAAAACACTTTGTGCTTGAACATATTTATTGTCCACAGAGAGCCCTTATCTCCCCATTCCCCAGGCAGGGCTATGCAAGCAAAGGGATTTTTAAAAGGTCTCGTGTCAGGGTTTTATAAACATAAAAGCCAGCACTGCCCAAAGACTGATTTCCAGGGGTAAAGTTTCCTGGACCTTTTCATAGTTTTCTGCTCTTAATTACTCTATAGGTAGAGGAGGAAAGCAAGTGGTTATGGACCTACATTAGCAGGATGGTAGGAAAGCTGTATGGCTATTAGGCAGGTGAGAAAGGAACCTTGATCTTTGGAAGGATGAGGGCAAGGGCTAGAGGAGACCTGCTATGTGGCTAGTATGGGATCATGCTATTTGATCCTTGAATGGACCTGTAGGTGTTGCATTGCCTGCCACCTAGTGGAATCCACAACTCTGAGTTAGGTACCCAGGCTCCCCATACAATGAACGTGGAGTTTTGGGCAAATGAGAATGGAATTCATGGAAGCCAGCAAGCAGAGCAGGGAGCTGTTTAAGCTAGTCAGTAGCAAATACTGGAGAGAGGAATGGGGCCTAAGTTCTGCCCCTCAAAAGGAGGGGAGGGTTGTACCCAGTGGTTAGCACACTCATCTCAGAGGTGGGACACCCAAGTTCAAATCATCACTCTGCCTGACAAGGAGCCAAGACTTGAATCCAACTCTCCCAGGTGAGTGCACTAGGATATAGAGGGACTATAGGCTACTGGCTGTGATGGATGTGTGCATGTCTTTCTCTTACCTTCCTTGCCCCTGTTTTTTTAAGGGTAGGTTAGGGGCTACTTAAGTGGCTGGATTGGCTGTCACCAATCTAACTCTAGGAGAAGGTTCATAGCAGAGAATCCAGAGTGAAAGTAGACATCGAGTGGCCCAGATCCATTATAGTTAAAGATACACCTCTACCCCAACATAACGCAACCCCATATAACACGAATTCGGATATAACGCAGTAAAGCAGTGCTCCAGGGGGGCGGGGCTGAGTGCTCCAGCGGATCAAAGCAAGTTCAATATAACGCGGTTTCACCTATAACGCGATAAGATTTTTTGGTTCCCGAGGATCTGTCCATAAGCTCCACCCTTTTCTCTGTATTTCATGCCTGGCTAGACTCATAGACTCATAGACTTTAAGGTCAGAAGGGACCATTATGATCATCTGGTCTGACCCCCTGCATGCTGCAGGCCATAAAACCTTCCCTACCCCTTCCCTGGACTCTGCTGTTGAAGTCCCCAATCCTGTTTTAGGTGACTTCAATCGGCAGAAACCCTCCTGCTAGAGATCCCTGCCCCATGCTGCGGAGGAAGGCGAAAAACCTCCAGAGGCTCAGCCAATCTGCCCTGGAGGAAAATTCCTTCCCGACCCCAAATATGTCGATCAGTAAGTCCCCGAGCATATAGGCAAGAGTCTCCAGCCTGACCCCTGTCAGCCATTATACAATTTACCTACCATTTCTTGTTTTTCCTTGACTACTATGTTTTACCATTAAACCATTCCCTCCATAAATTTATCTAACTTAATCTTAAAACCAGACAGGTCCGTCGCCCCCACCGTTTCCCTCGGAAGGCCGTTCCAATATTTCACCCCTCTGACGGTCAGAAACCTTCGTCTAATTTCAAGCCTGAACCTCCCCACGGCCAGTTTATATCCATTCGTTCTCGTATCCACATTAGTACTAAGCTGGAATAATTCTTCTCCCTCCCTCGTATTAATCCCTCTAATATATTTAAAGATAGCAATCATATCCCCCCTCAGCCTTCGCTTTGTCAGACTAAACAACCCAAGCTCCTCTAGTCTCTTTTCATACGACAGGTTTTCCATTCCTCTGATCATCCTAGTGGCCCTTCTCTGCACCCGTTCCAGTTTGAGTTCATCTTTTTTAAACATGGGAGACCAGAACTGCACACAGTACTCCAAATGAGGTCTCACCAGCGCCTTGTACAACGGAAGCAGGACCTCCTTATCCCTACTAGATATACCTCGCCTAATGCATCCCAAGAAACCAAGCACACTGTAAGCACTGTAGTAAAGAATGCAATAGCATGACAGGAATTAAAAGCATTAACAAGGAAGGCAAAATTGCAGTTTTATCTGGTGGTTCACTTTTTTTTTAAAAAAAGAGTAAGATAAACACATTATTTTTTAAACTGAAAACAAGTAAATATGAATTAATGGCAAAACAGGCAGCCATAAGTTTACAAGCTTATGAATACAGGTTGGTGGCTACATCTTATTTAATCATGACAGCAAAACACCACTGGCTTTATGCTACTGGAAGCATCCAGAGACTTGCTGTGTCTTAGTTTCTCATCTGAAAACTCTGCAAGCTGCTACAAGGTTACATCTGCTCGGGAGTAGTTCAGTTTTGGGCTATTCGGACTAAAAATGGAACCTACATTTTTCTATAGCAAAATTTGAACAGCTGGTATAAATGAACTCAAATCCCTTCATTTTAGCTGAGCTACACTGATTTACACCAGAGGCTCTGGCCCTATGAAGAACCTCTTGGGCACTTTATTTCCAAATGCTACATATTAATAAATTGTATGCACATAGTATTTTACATCAATGCTAATATTTACATTTAACATCCCTGATTTGTACATACAGGGGGGAAGGAAAAAGGAAAAATTGCTGCCAAATTACTTTAAAGAGGGCTTAGCAGTGCCAAATGTCTCTGAAGTCACCTCAGTTCTACTCAATCAGTTTAGCACTCCACTCTTAGCTGACGCATTCTATCTGAAGCAATTTTAACCTGATGCATCATTTACTGAGCCATCCTAAATGCTGCATTCCAGATAGCCCTGATGCAACTATCTCGGAAAGCCTGAATGTGCCAGAATAGGCACTGTCTCACAGGGTTGCTACCCCAAAGAAAGGAGAATGGAATCATGGAAAGTCTGTAGGTCCAAGATAGTCCCCGGATCAGGGATTTCCACTGGTGAAGGGTGAGGAATTTCTGGACCACTCACCTGCTCTTGACATCAGCAGTTCACATTGAGTAGGCAGAGAAACTAGCTGTGCAGTTGTACCTTTCCATCAGTTAGCAATAGTATCCTGCTGGCATCAACTAATAAAGATCGTACTGTGCTAGGCACTGCGCATACCCAGTAAGAGGCAGTTCCTGTCCAAATACCACAAACCCTTTTACAGACGGGAATCGAGGCACAGAGAAATTAATTCACCCAAAGTCATACATCAAGTCTGAGGCAGAACCAGGAATCTAGGATCAGATTTAAAATATATATATTTTATATATATAATTTAGGTATCTAAAGATGCAGATAGGAGCTTAAGTGCTTTTGAAAATCCCACCAGGCACCTAAATAGCTTTTAAAAATCCAGCACTGAACTTGAGCTCCTGGGTCCAAGTGCTGCCTTAACCGCAAGCCTGGTATCCAAATTCAAGCACCGAGAGACTCAAATAGCCTCAAATTATTTCTTACTGGAAATATTTGTTTTTCATGCTACAGGTGGTCATGGCACCTTGGTTTATCTTAACTTTCTTCCTGAATGCCTTCACCTGTTGGAAGAATTTAGTCCAAAGGGGAAAGGGTTTGTGACATATTTAGACTGACACAGATTCACATGAATGTATCACATCACCTTGGTCTAACCGTTATCTTTTTTGGTCTGAATCCGGTCTAAAAGAAGTAAGTGAGAGTTGATCTGATTTAGAAAGAACCTGAATCAGTTGCAGGCAGAACACTATTTTTGCAAACTTAAGTCAACAGGGTTTTTGCAATGCTCCTCACATTGCCAGCAGCTTTCCTCTTCCCTTTCTTGCTGGGGTGATAGGTACATGGTATTGACTTTGTTTAACAAACAAAACAAGCTTGGTTGCCTGGTCTGTTTTCAGTAATCTCAGATTCACATATGGAGTGTTAATCCCTGTTGGCAGTCGTTTCACTCATGAGTCCAGCAACTGTGAGAACTCACTTGTACAAAGATGAATTCTTTCCAAAAGCAAGAGGAGTTGTACCTGCTAGTATTTTCCTGAGCCGCATGTATACCACAGCCACTCCCTCCTTCGACTACATCATTCTATCATTGGTCTGATACATGTACAAGTAGATGGTTTTGGATTTATTACTTTTTCTTCAAAGAAAGCCAAAACAAAAGCACCTCTTAAGACAGGGGTCTCAAATTCAATTTACCTTAGGGTCAGTGCCAGTCCTCAAATCCTCCCAGAGGGCCAATGTCACTCATGCTGCCCAGAACCCACCTCCCCAAAACTCCACCCCCCCACCTGCCTAAGGCTCTGGGACAGAGTTTGGGTGGGGGAGGGGTGCAGACTCTGGGATGGGGGAGGGGTGCAGACTCTGGGATGGAGTTTGCGAGCTGGGAGAGGTGTGGGGATGGGGAGCAGGTTGTGGGAGGGAGTTTGGGGGTGAGAAGGGGTGTGTGGGGAGGGGGTGCAGGCTGTGGGAGGGAGTTTGGGGGCTGGGGGAATGTGGGGATGCAGTGCAGGCTGTGGGAGGGAGTTTGGGGGTGAGAGGGGGTGTGTGGGGAGGGGGTGCAGGCTCTAGGAGGAAGTTTGGGGGTTGGGGGAGTGTGGGGAGGGGGTGCAGGCTCTGGG